>NC_068365.1:307500-345000 GCF_020536995.1 Dreissena polymorpha
GTGTCTTTAACAAATTATATGATATGTCTGTGCAGTACATACCTTTTGTTTGCATCACAACGAACAATGTATTATTATTTTAAGCGAATGGCGTGGCTATATTGGGTGGTCCCATGTATTGCTTGAGTGGTTTTCAGTACGATTTCAATATGTTCTTTTCTACAAACCTTTAGATTAAACTACAAAACGTGACATAATATGTGTATTTGTAATCATGAGAAGACAATTATATATTTGTTAAATAATGTAAGGTTGTGTGTGCAACATTCAATTGCACGCAGGCAGGTAGGCAGGCAGACAGACAGACATAAATACAGACAACCAGAAAGACTGACATATACAGATAGACATGTAGGCAGACCGACAGGCAGGCAGGCGGGAGGACAGACAGACAGACATACTGACTAACAGACAGACTAACATACAGACTAACAGACAGACTAACAGACAGCCAGAGAGAAAGGCACGCCAACAGACTTGACATCAAATGATAAATGAACATTATTGCAATATCTTCCGACCAACAAGGTACTTTAAAAACATATCGATCAAATGGACCAGTCATTAATAACGTGAAAACAACATAAAATAATGTTATTTAAATAAGCCGCGCAATGTTAAAACCGGGCATACTTATTTTGAGTAAAATATCGCCCCAGATTAGCATGTGCAGTTGAATTCAGTTCAGGCTGAAGGTGTCTTAAATGATAAGACTAAACAGGATAATCTGGGACGATACTTTAAGCACACGCATGAAGTCCGGTTTTTACAAGGCGCGGCGTTCATTTATGCTTGATGTAGCTTAAATAAATTCACTCTTTGGTAAATTTGTTTACATGCAGTGTTGTTTTTTCAACTGATACCGCAATGGACTGTGTTATGTGGAAATTCAAAGCAAACAAATACATTTAAAATATATACATTAACAATTTAAAAAAGTATCCATATTGCATTAATCTTGCTATTTGATCTCAAAATTGTAACAATTCAAAACATACTTTCCAGATGTTATAAATTGCATTTCTGTTTTCATCTCTTAATTTAACCAATACTATAAAACCACGACCATCTATGTAACGATAAGCATACAATTAAAAAGTGGGTCGCATTTAGATTCTCAATAATAACCGAGTCAATAATATGCTTTAAGGCAATTGTGTACATTATAATTGTAAGTTCTGTATCAGCTTGCAACACAATGCAGAATGATCAACCTCGGTTTTCTCAGGACGATACCAAAACCAGATGGGACGCGCTCTGTGAAAGCATGTGCATAAAGCATCGTCCCTTATCAGCCTACGCAGTTCATACAGACTAATCAGATACGACACTTGCAACCGAGACTTGCTTGTTGTTAAGAAGAAACTTCCTTTAAATGAAACATTCCATAAAAGCGGAGGCATCCTGATTAGCATGTGTGGACTGAATACGCTAATCTGGGACGACACTTTACGCACATGCAAAACGCCTTGTTTTCCCTGAACGAGATTAAGATCTACGGCAGCCAACAGCTGTCTTTTCCATCTTTCCAAACGATTCCGATGAATTCACAAAACAGTATGTAATGCGGCTTACAGCTGTGTTTGTCAATCTCACAGAATAATGGAATATATTTTTGTTTTCAAATACATGACATAGTGATATCTTGTTTGAGCTGAACAACCACACGTGCATGTACTCTTACCTTAAAACTTGATAAAACACCGAAAGCCATTAGCATTTCCAAGGCGATAACAACTTAAATAATAATTGTTATATGTGTGGTGTTTAATGTATTGCCCTGAATTGTATAGGCAATAGTCACTAAATGAATAAAGGAGAGTGCAATATCTCACCTGATAAAACGTCTTGATTTTTATAAACTTAGCTCAAGTGTTATTGATCATTTACGTTCTAGCATCGAAAATACACTTTCGATTTAGTTGCAATTTATATGCTCATGGTTTTAATCTTTACCAGAGAATATAACTTATAGCATCGGAGACATGATGAAAGGGAGTAAATAGCATGTCAGCTAAATCACTTCTTGCTGACAAGATTTCAGATGTAAGTAGCATACGGTGACAATTCCAGTATAGTAACAATTCGAGATCACCAGAGGCATTTTGGGAAAGAGCCATCGATCAAGAAGTAAAATACCCGATAGCATAGCGAGGATGTATATGAATTACAGTAATTACTAAAAAAATAAGTTTTAGAAACATGTCATGCACAACGAAAACAATTGATAATAAAACTGTCCGTGTATGAATTAAGACGACTTGACGTGAAATACATCTTGGACTGTATGAAGATGTAGTCAGTAAAACGTTCTGTTTATGGGCGCTAAAAAGTTAGGCTATTTTTTAATAGGCTTGATGCATGTGCGTATGTCAACACAGGCTAATAAGGGAATGGACTTTTTCGATAACACTGGGTTTTCATTAAGAAGGGACCTACTTTAAACGAAAACTTCCATTATAGCCTGTCGACCCAGATTAGCCTTAAATGTCAGCACAGACTTATCTGGAACGACACTTAACGCACATGCTTTACGCCCGAATGTGCCAAAACGCGGTTCCAGATTGGAATGCGAATTTCTAGGTATACTTTAATAAATAGTATCATAATGGGAATATTGCAAAAATCATTTGTGGATTTGAGTTAAGGATTGAATATTTTAAAACCTGAACATATAATTATTTTATATTTCGATGTTCAAGATGACATCGCAAAGTAGGAAAAAAGCCCTGATACATTCAATTAAAATTGAATGTATATATCATCTACTGATCGCTAGATGATTATAAAAATAGCATGCCATCAATAAACTCTGATTAAATACAATCAATACTAGATTACAAAAATAAAAGGTGCCCGAAAACACGTTGCAAAAACAAAACATAGCTTCTATAGGTTGTATCAATTCAATTCACAATTTTGTTTCAATATTATAAATAATTAGATAACAGTTAGTTTAACCTAGATGAGGAACAGTGCAAGATCAACATTGCTATCCTCAAAGTTAAGATGCATTCAGGTCAATTTTCAAACTATAACACGTAATTATTATAATTGTTTTTGCGGAGCTCTAACCTCTAATTGTATGTTACAATATTGATATATGCACAATTGTATGTTTTCCTTAATTACTTGCAGAAAAAGTTCTCATTGATATGAGAAAGAAAAAAACGAAGAAAGTGATGACTACATTAAGTGTCAAAGTCGTACTTGAATTTCATGGATCAAAACGCAACAATGGTAATTTAATTTTGAACTAAGCAAGTGTCCGTTGAATTGACCCGCATCTAGCAAACAATGGGTCTCATGCAATGCGCGGCCAGCGTAACTGAAGACCAGCCTGCTCATTGGCGCGCAGTCTCCTCAGGCGCTAAACTGTTTGCTATTGAGATCAGGAGAACTTATGGGACTTCAAGTGGGACAGTGTAGCTCCTGACCAGACTTCGCTAATCATCACAAAGCTTCAAACAATTTTCGTCATGTCAAGTTAGAGGTCAACAATTAAAGAGAATCGGTTATTTATTTTGTTAACCTAGCTTATTGCTCAATGTATTGGGTGATTTTAACTTCAGAAAAATAAACTGGCAAAATAAACTAAATAAATTTACGTCATCATGCTAATGGGACTGTGAAGGCCAATCCCTTATTGATATCCTAGACGAACATAGTGCTGAGCAACTCGTAAATTTTCCCACGAGGGACGAGAACGTTCTGGATTTGTTAATTACAACACTACCCGGTCAATTTAAAAATATCTACTCGCCAGACAAGTTTAGTGATCATGATGTTATCGCTGGTACGTTGAAGTGTGACACCCCTTACAAGAAACAACCAAACGTTCTTATTTCCAATATTCAAAAGGAGATTATGACGCAATGAGATAGGAAACTTCGGACTTTGCTAAGGACAAATATTTCAACGGTTATCAGAACTCCAGAACAGTGGAAGAAAATTGGCAATTAATCATGAAATTCTTATTAAAATGTATTGACACTCATGTTCCAAGTAAAATATCTAAAAGTGTACAATCTTTACCTTGGATTACCCGAAAAATCAAAACATTAGTAAAACGTAGAAATAAAACTCACGCAAATTAAAAAAAAAACTGGAAATATCAGACTGAAGAATAAGTGGAAATTGTTAAGAAAACAAGTCAAAACTGAAGTTCAAGATGCTCATGACAATTATGTGAATAATTTTATTGGTGAAATTAAAAAAGACTCTAAGCCTTTTTGGAAATACATAAACTGTCAAAAATCCGACAAACATGGTATACCCCCGTTAACAACAAAATGTGGCTCTACTGTAGAATCAGATTAAGATAAAGCTAAAGTTTTAAATGAACAATTCACCAGTGTCTTTACGCACACCGAATATACATCAGTTCCTTATGAAACACCTTTACATGAAAAAATGGACTTAATAAATATTACGGAAAAAGGAGTAGAACATTGCTTCAAGGCTTAAATACAACCAAGGCCATGGGTCCTGATAGTATACACTCAAAAGTATTAAACGAACTTGCAACTTGTATATCAAGCGTCTTAGCGCATCTCTTTCAGCAATCAGTGAACATTGGTACTATTCCGGAGGATTGGAAATCAGCAAATATTTGTCCGTTATACAAGAAAGATGACAGGTCAAAACCTAGTAATTATAGACCTGTGTCGTTGACTTGCATATGTTGCAAACTTCTAGAGCACATCATCTGTTCCAACGTAATGCAACATTTTGATAACAACTCTATTCTGAACAAAAATCAACATGCTTTTCGTAAAAATCACAGTTGTGAAACCCAACTTGTAACCGTCATTAATGACTGGGCAACATCTATAGATAAATTTAAACAAGTGGACATTTTTATACTAGACTTCGAAAAAGCGTTCGACACCGTGCCTCATGAATTATTAAAAACTAAATTACACAAATATGGAGTTCCCGTCAACATTCTACAGTGGATAGACTCATTTTTAGTAAACCGTAAGCAATGCGTTGTAGTTAATGGCGCCAGATCAGAATTCTCAATTGTTAAATACGGTGTACCGCAGGGAATTGTGTTAGGCCCTATCCTATTTTTGGTGCATATTAATGACATTTCTATGGACATAACTTCTAATATTAGACTTTTTGCTGACGATTGTGTTTGCTATAGGGAAATTAATAATTTTGAAGACTGCATCGGACATTAATAAACTTGGTAATTGTGCCTTTTCTAGGGGTATGAGATTCCAATCCAGTAAATGCAACATGATGACTCTTTCACGTAAAAAGAAGACAATTAATTTTGACTACACATTGAAAAATACTCGTCTAGACTTCTTATCTTGTATTAAATATTTTGGAGTGAATATCACATGTGAACTGAATTAGAGCAAACATATAAATAAATTCTGCAACAAATCGTACAGAACGTTAGGTCTTCTCAAAAGAAATTTATCCATGTGTCCTCAAGACGTAAAACTTCAGGCATACAAAGGCCTAATCCGCCCAGTGTTAGAATATGCCAGCGCGGCCTGGGATCCGCATCAAATTTATTTACAAGAAAAACTTGAAAGCGTACAAAAGCGTTCAGCTAGATTCATCACTTCTAATTATCGGGACTATGAACCAGGATCCATGACTATAATTTCAAAAGAATTAGAACTCCAACCTTTGAAGGAAAGAAGAAAACAAAATAGACTAATATTACTATGTAAAGGACTTAATTCACGTGCAAATTTACCATTGGATCGACTCCATCGACCTATTCGTTTTACCAAAAACATGCATAATGAACATTTTAACAGAATTTCGACAAGGACAAACGTACTGAAGTTCAGTTTCATCCAAAACACAATATGTGACTGGAAATCTCTTCCTCCGGACTTGATTCGCAAATATCAAACAGTTACTAACGATCCTGTTTCTGTGTTTATAAACCTAATTAGAGGGGGGCTCGAAAACTAAGTATGTTTCACAGCTACTTGACGCAGGCGCGGTGAGTAAACGTTTTTCAATGTTTCACCATAACACATCAAGATCAAGATCAAGATCAATGTCCGATACATTCAATGATTTAAACAAACCATACTGTTTTAAATATGTTGATATTCAAGTTATTATCCAAAACAAATAAAGTTGATTCTCTTCGAATCGTTGGACAAACTGCATAAGACAAACAATCATATTCTGTTCAATAATCATGCCGTATGTTATACTTGCTTGAGTGATGGAGTTGTGACTTTAGAACAGATTTAAATAGGGCTATCATCACTCAGTTCACTACAATAAACACAAAATAAGAGCAAAAAACGTCCCTACTCGATATTTTATTTTTGATGCATGACTCGTTTAAACATTGTGTAGGAAGCTTACTCTCACTTCGAATTGCAGAATTATTAAAAAAAAACATTCAATGTATTGGTGAAATCGGCCTTATGTTGTGGCATGTCATATTCTTGAAAAACCTCTCTCACTCGTCGCTGCAGGATAATATCGGAGTCAAGTCACAACCGCGCTGTCATCTCTACATGAATGTCGCTGGTAAACTCCTCCAGCAACATCCTATTTTCGCGCTTAAATTTATGATCACATTAATATTCTATTCTAAATGGCCACATATCATAATTAGCACAGCCTTGCACGCGCATCCGTTGTGCCACCTCAACCATTAGCTCCCCCATATGTCTCTCTATCTCCTGCAGGATATCATTATACTCATCAACCACTCTGTTCTCACTGCTGCATTTCGTGCATCTGTTCCACAACTCCAGGTACAGAATTTCCAGCTCCATCCTTATCTTGCTGAACCACAACATTGGCTCTGGGGACGCGACGACGGCCTGTCGTATCTTTGGTAATCTCATAATTGCCATGGGACCTTCCGCCATCATGTCCGTGATATCTGCAACCCATTTACATTGCTGCTTATCCCGCAAACCACTGTTCTCCAATAAATTTATTTCCGGAACCATTTAATATGGCAATTGTAGTGTGACGATAGCAGTCTTAAGTTCTCTCAGTCCATCATGAAGCGAGTGGAAAAAACTCTGTGTATTAAAGCTGTTATGTGGGTTCCACGCAGCTTGCCAAAGTATTAAATTTTGTATCACGTATGATGTAACTTCTTTCTTACAAGGCCTAAGAACATCTCTTTGAATCGTTTTAAGCATAACATACACTTGCGTTTGTGTACCATTAAGGTTATTTACCAGCTCTGTCTCGCCGGTGTTAAAGCAAATCCTCCACCCCATGTGCTTGAATTCACTTCCCCTAAATCCTATGGGGGTTACAAAGGCTCCTAATGATACAACTTTCTGAACTATGACTGATAACGGCCAATGACGGGGTCTGGCAGCCCATCTTTGAAGGATGCCGGGGCAATAACATCTTAGTGCGCATACCCTGCCCGCATGAAGAACACCTTTCCATGTCACCGGTATCGACGGCCCCGCTCTCTCATGATCCACTACTCCTGAATATGTAATTAGTGTTGAACATGCGTTTACGAATAAACTACTTCTAAGTAGAATGTTTCCATATCCAAATCGCCAGATCGACATTTTATTAAAGTGATATTATGGGCATTTTTCACTGTTTAATTGAGCTCAAAAGAATTAACAGGTCAACAGAGTTAGTTAAAGAGAGGTAACTGACCAATTATCTGCAACTCATCTTGCTACCAGTTGTTTATAAAAAAAATATATATTAGATTCGTTATTTTTCTTGACTCTCCCAGTCCTCTAAGCCGAAATGATCCGTAAAACAAAATAGCGTCTTTGTGTCGTATGAACGAATCTGCACTAAAACTAGATTTAGATTTACATCGTAAATCGCATCATTTATGTCGTCAGTTGTCAACACGAAAGTACGGTTGATATTCAAATGCTTTTTTTTCCGGGATATTATTTTACTATGTTTATGCTGCATTAACAATTATAAGTGTATATGAAGTGAAAACACCAAAAAATAAACAACGGTTGCGATAGACACTAATAAACTGTAAGATGTCAATAATATCACTTAAAGGAGTAAACGACAATAGTTTGGTTGACATGAAATGTCATGGATTCATATAATCTCACATTTTCATTTGATCATACAATTCGAGGATTTTATATTGTCGGATATATGACTTCGGACTTAAACGTGAAGAGAACACACGAATCTCGACGAAAATAAGGGATAGTTTTGTCTTGTTTGACATTAATACGAACATATGAAAGGCATTTGTCACCATTTGTCCTCGTTGATCCTTAAAATGTTTAGCGAAACCAGGTCAATTCATCACTCAACAGTCTAGAGCTTTAAGAGCAGTGATGCGACGTTGGGGTCGCGACCTCAACATAACTAAGCTGCGCTTTGGGAAAACGGGGCTTAATGCTTGCACGTAAAAACTGTCGTCCATACTTAGCATGTGTCGCCTGTGCCTGTTTAGTCTAATCATAGTCGAAAACTTTACACCGGTATTCATCTTTTTCGATTTTAATAGACCGATCTGTTCTTAGATACTGTGGCTTACGAGAAGGCAAGGCAAGTTTATGCTACGAGTGCTGCCAGGTAACTAGCTCAGGTCACAGAGTAAGGCCGTCTGGCTGTTCCAGGATACATAAACTGTACATTCCTGTATATATAACATACATAATCCTCAATCTTGGTAGCGACACAACCTCACAGTAATCTCCGACGACACTTTCCGCCTTGACTGAATTTTCGTGTAGAACATATTTTTTTTAAAACAACGATCCCATACAAGCGGTAAATGTAGTCCCTGATAAGACTGTAAGCACTTGCATTAAGCCCAGTTTTCCAAAAAACAATGCTCATATTACAGCTTCACTTCAATTAAACTACTTGACATTTAAGCTAAGAAATTATCGGTCTGTATGTCATGTCGTGTAACTTACCAAACAATGTACAAACGTGACTTCATGCTGACTAACTTCAGTCACGGTAAACACCAAATGTTTATTAAATGTCATCATACATTTCTGACCTATATGTGTACATACAGAATGTTTTCATGTTCGCTCACTTATATGAGGTTATTTATTTTATTTTATTTTTTTACAAAACGACTTATTTCCATGTATGTGTTGGGCAAAACCGAAAATCATATTTGTATACATATGCACTGTGCGTTAGCACGCCATTTATGCGTGCGGTATTAAGTGTATATAGTGTTCATCGTCAAATTACTGGACATACTAGTAATTAATGGGTAATGTCTAGTTTATTTATACGTTTTAAACAAGTATTCATTTTTTTATTTGGATTCATGTTTTACGGTATTTAACTGTCTCTTGTGTTATGTCGTGGTATACATTAGCTGTGTCATGCAAACATGGGTCTTAAGACATATGCGGTCAGTCCAGCCTGCTTATTAGCGCAGTCTGGTCAGGAGCTACTTTGTCCGCTAATAAGACCACGAAACTTTGGTCGAAATTAAAGCTGTCTTTGTAGCTCCTGACCAGACCTCGCGAATGCACACGCTGGACTGGAACTACACTGACCGCCTATGTCACAAGACCGATTTTGCCGTAACGCGGCTCATATCTGATTTCAAATCCGCTTCCCGTCTTCGCGAACTAGCTAAATGTTTGAAAGAATCAAGTATAAGTTTAATTAAGTTATCGCAATGCCTTCTGCGTTGTGGTTTCATATATAAACACAATTTTACGCTTTAAAGGGGCCTTTTCACGTTTCAGTAAATTGACAAAAAAATTATCAGATTCGCAAATTATCGTTATAATTATGATATGTGTTAGGCAACAGCAATACTGAACATGTACCATGCTCTAAAATATCAATTATATGCTTGTTTTAACGATTTTAAAACCTGAACATTATAAACCTTTGCAACGCGAAGCGATTGAATACTTTGGAGAGTTTTGTTGTTGCCGTTATATTTTGTAATACTAAGAAATTTACTTATATATCAAAAACAATGTATCACTCATTGTATGAGCGCAGATGGACGAGTGGTCTAAGCAATATACTTTTACTCCAAGGGTCTTTGTTTCGAGCCCGGTTGAGGGTAACTTTTTCTGTCTTTAATTGTATTCTTGTTTTTTACTGTAGCTTTTTATATCAAATGTTTACATTTATCAATATAAAGCATTGCAAACTTCAATACATGCCAAAATCTGTGAAAAGGCCCCTTTAATGCTGGGGAAACGCAATGCACTTCCATGGTATTTATTTTGCTGAGTGTTTGACAGTATTTCGGTTAAACACTATCATTATGGGTGCTGCTTCCTGAAAATATGTATATTTTTAATCATGGACGAAACAATATGCTTAAATGGAATTTTGCGTGTATAGAAAGTATCTTTATGCGAACAGTGTCGTCCCTGATTAACATGAGCGGGGTGCATAGGCACATTTTATGTTTATTAATCAAAAGATAAAACGTGGATGAAACATGATGTTATATATTTATTTTGATTGTCTTCACATCGCTTGTTGACCAAAAAACGTGAATCATCAAATAAATCGACGGATAACGGCCAGACAACATCAAACAGGAACGCAAAAACGGTAATCAAATAAAACAAAATGGCGCAAAATGTTGAGTGTACACAGGGATACGGTAAAAGTGAACTGTTACAGGCCAATAAGCTAGTCTATGTTCTCCAAACCATGACCTTTTATCGATAATACCGGAACGTTTTAATTCAATTGGCAATAAATTGTCCCAACTTTAGGAGTACACCCCACACGTAAACATGGCTAGTATAATTATATTTAAAATGCATGCATTTAACTGTTAAGCCTACTCAATGTGAGTTTTTTAAATCACCTGTTTTCCGTCGTGCGTCACCCGTTAACGTTCCCCTCAACGACATCCTTAACAGCAGAGCAGATCTATAAGAAACTTCGAACAAATAACCTTGAGTTATAAAATATGTTCTTATCGTTCATGTCCTCCGCGGAAGACGTGAGCTAAACATAAATTAAACAGAACACCTATATTTTCTTCCATGAAACTTCCGAGAATGCAGGTTTCATATTAGGTTTGTACAATCGTAAAGTGATCGTTTAGAACTTTTATTGTTGAAAAATTGAAGTGGTTATTGCATTTACGAATACGTACTGTCATGCCGAAACGAAGACATGGAACACCAACGGGGAATATCCCTTAAACTATGATTAAAATACGTATTGTAATGCTTATACAAAGAAACAAAAAGTTAAGGATATGCCATTTTCGGTTTTCATTTCAGCTGCATAATGACTTTCAAAAGCAAGCATTAAGTCCGATTAATATTAGTTGCAAAAACACTATATAATGCACTTTGTAATTATAACAAATATTGTATGGTACATTCGTTATTTAATTAGTAATTAAATAAAAACTGCACATAATAACAAGCGAGTCTGTCAGTGGTCAACGCGGTTTCCAGAGTGCCAAGCGGTTGTACTTAACACAATACAAAAAAGTTAATTGCAGCGTTGAGCTTGATTATTTATTAAAATATGTGTTGTGAAGTATCAAAGTCATGATGTAGTTTAAATTTGTGTAACAATTAACACGATACTTATTTTTTCAGTACCAAAGTTCATAGCATCTATAAAACATATTCTCGCAAATACCATAACATCGAAACCAAACAAACAGCATTTTGCTAGCAGACTTAAAAACATGTTATAATAAGAAACTTAATCGTTTATAATGTAATTGTTGTTTTAAGAATATATATATGATATACATGAATTTAAGATTTGATTGAAAATAGTGTCCGGATAAAAACCAGATATGGTTGTTTGTGGCAGATGTGCATGCTGATGTGAAGCGGCGCTGGCCGCATATTTTATAAGACCTGTTTTCGCACGAGGGGATTCAAATAAGTTAATAAAAAGGGCATATGAAGTGAATCATATGTCTTATGCCAACTAACTGACGCGAACATTTAAACAAATGTGTTTCTTTAAATGGATATGTTAAAATGTAGAAAAGAAATAAACAACGACCATATATGCGCTATGTTTGATTAATCACCTTTGTAGATCGATTTCTCTCCGGCATTCAGACTCAAATAACAATAAAAGGTACATCGTCTAACTAATGATGGTTAGTGAATGGGATTTGTGTGTCAATCTGTCATGTAGGTTATGCATATGTGTCCTGTCAGGCACTCTATTACTCAGAGTTTTGATTGCTTATCATACAATATTTGCCTAATTTTGCCAATGTTAAATGGCAAGAGTGATGTGCAAATGAAGAATACTTAACCGCACCGTAGGTTGCACATATAACTTATGTCGCCTCATAATTACACACACATATCACTTGACTGATCAAAACTGTTGGTTGAATGCAAATAAAACAAACAAAAACACGATGCTTTATAACGGAAGGTACTTAAACATTAAATATAGCTGAATTAGCGAAAATCTTTTTGTTTCAAACTTTGTATGTAGATACATGAATATGATAGTGAATGCTCATGCCGCTGTGACTTTCATCTTTCTAAACATGTCATACCTGCAACTGGTATCGGGAAAACAATAAAGTATGATGAACAGTATCTAATGAATTTTTTTTAATATTTCTGACTGAAAACTTACCAAATATATTTCGATTGTTCTGTTACTTAGCGGATATTTAATAATGTATAAGATCTTATTTTAGTTGTCAACTGGGCGTGACCTATCTACTGTTGTATTACAGTCATATTTGCTTTCTCATTAACTTTGGTAAAAAATCGTCTAAACCGTAAGAGAAATTGTCATTTTGTATATTCAATCCATGGATTTGAAAACAGCGTGTCACATTACAATAACAAAAGATAAATATTAACTAGCTTATAATATATCTCATTGAAAACTTATGTATTGTGGTTAGTATCCTGCCATCTGATAACACGGAGGACAGGTATTCCATCTGATAACTCTAAGGTACTGGTATACTTGGAGAACGTACAGGCTCTACAACGCGGAGAGAGGTCATAGAGTGATGACACGTTTTAAAACACATAACGTTAATTGTCTTATCCATTAAACGTGTAGACGAGTTTTTCATTAAAAAGTGTTAAGCAGTAAGATTTATTTAAGATGTTCATGCTAGTATATAACGAATTATTTCAATATCACTAATGTCTTTTTAATATGAAACCAAACGCAAACAACCGTTGGTACATGTAAACATAAGTAACATAGATAGATGCATGCAGGGTTTTACGGGACGCGATATTCTGCGTCAAATACGCATAAAATGCAAGTCAGGACCCGTCATATTTGTTAATTTGCGTCCCATTTGACGCACAATCATTTTGCCGTATTGATTCTCGTCATATCAACAAGAAACTCTGAAAGACAACTGTAGTGCGTAATTTTCTAGAAGGATGTACTGGTTGTCTCGCTTGTTGATTTATCGACCAATCGTGCACCTGCTGTTGCTAGTTGCAAAGTCCCGAATTGAGATTACATTGCGTAAATGTAAGCTATTTATGTCGCTATGAACGAAAAGCTTACTGAGGTTACGATAACTTATTATCTGGCAAGCAAGATTAAACTATAAAAAAATAAATACAATCTTTAATTGTATAGGTGTGCGTTAAATCTCAGCTATTGTTTACGTAAATAATCGATTACTAAACTTTTAACTAGTTGACTTTGACACAGCAAGCATATTTATTGGGACCCCCATTTTTATTGACAGGACCCCTGAACATTATTAACTAATGTCCAAGGGACCCCTAAAATTTGTCATGAATGTAAAACGCTGAATGCATGGATTGAAATAAACATACATGATATACGAAATTGATATTTCTTACAAAATTAATAAATAAGCAAAAACAGAACATATACGCCATTGCTATTGATACTATTTGATTTGCAATATGTAAAATTAATACAGAATGCGGTCATCTACATTTCATTGAGCTCAATAGATATCGCCAACTTGTATAATTAATAAAGGGAGGAAATCGGTATGAATTTGAAGCAAATATACCGTATACATGAATCGTGTCATTTAATTAGATTAAGAAGTTGACTTAGTTGTAATAACATATAAATTATTATACGCAACCTCGTGAGCAAAGTCGCGTTTGTGGAAATGTCATGTATTTAGTGTATTCAGATGTTCAAACCGCGTTTTCTCCCGAACATTGCTATTTCTTCATCTGTGGAAAGGCTGTGCAGATAACTGTTTGTTGGCAGTGTTTTTATTATTATATAACCTCTGTTTACACATTTAACATCATCAAGAACTTGCGCGACTATTACTCATAGAGGAAATGTTTCTGTTCCCTGACGGAAAGATGCATTCCATTAGTGTGTTTATACCAGAACGCCAATGCATGAACATAAACATGCTGCTGATGGCATACAATACGAGGACAGGTTGATTATTATGTACATGGCAAAGGTTGGCATGCAAGTTAACTCAGGCCTCGATTGATGTGAACCATTATTAGCAATCTTTGGATGCCGAATAAATGAGAATTCACACGTTCCACTTTTCTTGAACCTTGAGACTACAATGCATCTTATTATAAGACATGTGCTACTGTCATAGGTTGTGTTAGTATCTTTTTAAGCCCGCTAGTATACATTATATCTCACCTCCTACAAACATGAACAAGTCCGATTTGCTTAGAGCGGTCACGTGCCCATGGTGTATTTTCCATACAGCCCGAGTAATTCCCATACACACCGAGTAATCGAGTAGTCGGTTGAGATATAATCGTTATACAGTTAGTAATTGATGGTGTATGGGATATACAGCCTCAATTCTTTCACACCATACTCAAGCTTCGCTCTCGCATGGTAACAAATTACTGAGAGTGTATATCCCATACGCCATCACTTAATAATAGTGTAACTAAAATATATACATATATACTTTTTATTTCACAATGTAAAACATACATTTCTTATTATTAAATAATACCGGTAGTAAGTTAACAATTGATGTATTGTGTTATTAGTAACTTAGCTCATCCTAATCATAAGCCAATCATAGTGAGAGAAAAGTGAGACCGAAAGAAATGTGGATGTTTGTATATACAGCTACCGCCGGGAAGTGCCATATACAAAATACATTACAGCAATAAAATCGTTTTAAAATATATCATTTAATAAAGGTTAACGTTATAACAAACTGCTGGTTGTGAAAATGTATGATAATGTACAGTCCAATGAATGAAATTATTGAAATACGGCAATTTAACGTTCATAATGCAACACTCATTAAATAATTAAATAGGTATTTCATTTCAATAATAAAGCTCGCGTTTTAACACAGATCTCGCTTTAAAAGTAAAAATAGTATGTGAGTCCATAAGAACATAGAGCTGAAAGTGTGTTTAAAATATAATCTTCGACAAATACTGTTACTTGTTTCTTCTTACCAACTAACATTCACTAGGAACTACTTCTGCGTGGATCTTGATCGAACGTTAGAAAAAGATAATTGATCATTGTTTTTGAAAAATCGGGCTTAATGCATGTGCGTAAAGTGTTGTCCCATATTAGCCTATGCAGTCCGCACAGGCTAATTAGGGATGACAATGTCCGATTTTATGGTATATTTCGTCTAAAGGCAGTCTTGTTAAAGCGAAAGTTCAGTTGGTTGGAAATTGCCGTTCAGAAAAAGGCTCCAATAATAAACATACGTGTCTAAACTATAGTATGTACGAACTTCCGAGTTTTGACAGGGCTTATATAAATGGACGACTACTAAGCTTTCAACCGTTACAAAGATTACTGATTTAGAATTTCATAGGCTGTTAGGTAATGATATGTCGATTTTTTTAGAATGATGTGAGGCGTCAATAATGTATCTTGTTCAGATATAAGTGTAAACCTTTTCATTTTAGCTCGATTGCATAGAAAGCCGGAGGGTTATTTTAACCGCTCTCGAGTCCGTTTCCTGGCACTTGTACCAGTACTATATGTCTCAAAAGAACGCTCCCACTGTTGGGATCGAGCCCGTGACCTCCCGGTCGCCTGACTTAGTGTATATGGTGTTCAAATATTGATTAAGTCGTAAGGCTTTGTCTTATGTTTCCTATGTTTGCAAAACATAATGTAAAATGATGATAAATATAATTGATCGCAAACAATAAAAAATAAGTGTTTTTATTGCACTAATGTCGATACTTTTTATCAAGATCGAAATTATTCAATACATACTTATCAGAGGGACGTCAATCCCACGTATGTTTTCACACTAAATTTAACCACGACTATAAATAATAAGCTTTATTAATATATATATAGGCATTCAGTTATAAATTGGGCTACATGGAGAGTAAAATACCGCTAGGTCATGCAAGGGGTGCAAGGTTTCATTTAAAGTACAACTGTTTGTTCTGTGTTTATTTGAAACATATTTCAGAACGCAATATCCACTTATTTTGCTCAAACATATTCCGAAAACCAGATCTATGACAGCCTACAGCTTTCGTTGCCCATCTAATGTATACACAAATGGTCGCTTTATGAATAAAAGACTAGTACAATTTCTTTCCTGCTAATAAGTCTTCATTGGCCTAAACCTATCCCAAGTTTTATTAAACATACCAAGTCACATCGAAAATCAAAATTCGATTTACTTGCAATTTAAATACTCCTTGATGTTATGTTCACGTGATGAATATAAAAATCTCACGAGGCACGATGAAATGGAGTAAATAAACTATATATTCAAGTGTCGTCAATATTCTAGATTTTAGCATAATACATAGACATTTTAATGTTAGTTAAAATTCCATATTAGTATGATGAATATTATTAAGTAACCGTAAATGAAAGGATTAATTCGATGAATTATACTTATGGAAAATACTTCTGCTTTGACATATGCATAAATATATCCATGTAGGTTACGATTAGGTAGAGCATACGCAAACAAAGAGTTAAAGCCATGCAATTAAGACAATACATCGAACCATAAGAGAGTGAGCCTAACGTACTTTTCATATTTGATTTGATTGTGTACACCTTCGTAGCATGCAAATCACCATGTCTCTTTTAAGTTGGTGACTTTTCCACACTCAACATAGATACAGGACCAATTTAACCATTTAAAATTAACTTTGTAACGATCGAATACTCAACAATAACGCAAACATGTACTTGCACATTCAAAATTGGGAAGTATGATCCACCGTCTGAATAACAACCAATCCATCAATGATGAAAGCTTGAGTCTTATCAATTAAATTAGTGTTTTTACAAAAGAATTCCTTATTCTTATGATATGAATCAGTCTTTTGTTTTCTATCGTCTGTAAAATGTTTCAATTTACCGGAGCATTTAAGAAATTCATTACGCGATGTTGATATGCTTGAAACTTGGTTGGGCAGACGCACTAGGAAAAATTTAAGTGTTCATCTTCTCTTCAATACTCATCAATATATGTATATTTTGTAAAACGCATGATTTTGTGTATTTTATTCAAAGAAGACATATACATTGTTCAATAATACAATTAGCTCTTGAACTGTTTAATACATATAATGCCTTAAAAATACATACTGTCATGCTTATACAAAGACATGTAACACCAGTTAAGGATATTCCGTTAACGGCTTTTAGTGTTTGTCTGCACGTAACACATGATAACACATGATTGGTATGCATGAGTATAATGCTTAATTAGACATTTAATTGATGAAAGCAGGAAGTATTGTGAATGGCCAGTGACAATAAATGGTCACGTGGATTTTCTCCTCCTATGAAGATTAAAGGAACTTTAAAATTAAAATTAATTCTTAATAATACATGATATTAAATACATTTACTCACACTAAATTCATACTAACGTCCATGAAACATAAACAAATTATAATAGCAAGTCAAGTTGAATACAAACATGTCTGGAATCAACATCATTTTAACCTCGTGCCCAAGTCAGTCATTAATGATCTGACAACGAATGACGTTGCGTGATTCACCGATAATTTGGTCTAGGTGTGATCAATTGTTGACCATTTGGATTACTGTGTTGCTTGACTGTGTCTGCACTATTGTACAGTATATCTATAAAATTTAAGTTTTAAATACAACACTTAGCACTTAGGATTGGGACTTCAATAAGAGCAAAGCACGCTTTTTTCTGCCAGTATGCGCAACTCAAATTATATTGAAAGAGTGCATTGAATTCGAGTTATTCTTCGTGCATACAACATTATTTAAGATTGTTTTACTGAATTTCTGCGCTTTCTAAAAGTTTGATTATAAACAATATATTTACTATACATTAGTGCTTAGCACAACTTTATCAACATGTGTATACACAATCAATGAGAGTGAAATTATAATGAACATAAATTGAAAATATTTTTCAATAAAACGACTTTATATGAAATCAATAAATTAACATGCACTACATACATATAACATGCTTTGGAACTACGTTTACGAATAAAAGTCTGACAATCACAGTTTAAAATGTTTATTTCGAGTGCCTAAAACTAAAACTATATTTTTCAAATGCCGAGCCAACGTTACATATATTAACGATACATCAGTCATATAAATTGTATCCATTTAAATACGGGCACTAATAAGCAATTATATCCAGAAGCATGTAGCCTATAGAGAAAATAATATGTTATTTTAGTAAAGATATCAATAGGCATAAATGCATTATCGTGTAAATCGTTGATATGCCCCTTTGAAATTAAGAATACTTTATAAGCTGACTTGTATACAAGGTATTCGTCGCGAGTTTAATATAGTTATATCATCACATCATGGGGAATCCCCTTTCGTTGTGTTTTTTTCGAAATTAATTTCGAAATGATTACGTCATTGAGCGACCAGACTTTATTGCTGTATCAGAGAAAATTGTCTGTATTTTTTTCACTGCAGGTAAAACAGTGACATGATTTCGCTAAGTGGCGTACCGCTAATGATTTCCATATAATCCGAGTTTGGTGATGTAAAACTTTTATCATATACGCAAACCTGCCAATATTCGCAAATTCATGATAATAATGACAAAATAGCAAGTACAATATAACGAAGTGAAACATTATGAAAAAAGCAAATACAATCACTTCTTGAAATCTGGCAACAAAACAATCTTTCTATTACATGTCTCTGATTAGTTCCTTCGGCTCCATTAACTTCTTACACTTCAATGCAGTACTACATTACAATTCTGAAGAAGATGTCCTCCAGATCATTAACAGCACATCCGTCTATGCGCATCCGTTGTGCCACCTCCATCACTATCTCCGCCTGACGTCTATTTATCTCCTGCCTAATAGCATCGTGCTCATCGCTACACTGTCCGAATCTGTTCAATGTCCGCTGCAGCAGCAGCATCTCAAACTCCATCCTTATTTTGCTGAACCACAACATCGGCTTTGGGGACGCGATGACGGCCTGTCGTATCCTCTGTAATCTTAGTATAACTCTCGGACCTTCGTCCATCATGTCCGTTATATCTGCTACCCATTTACTTTGCTGTTTATCCTGCAAACCACTTGCTGCCATTAAGTTTCTTTCCGGAATCATGTAGTATGACAGTTGTTGTGTGACAATAGCAGTCTTAAGGTCTCTCAGTCCGTCATGTAGCCAGTATAAAAAACTGCGTTTATAAAAGTTATGCTGTGGGTTATTCTCAGCTTGCCAAAGTACTATATTTTTTATCACGTAAGATGTAACTTCTTTCTTACAAGGCTTAAGAACATCTTTGAGAATCATTTTAAGCATAACATAAACTTGCGTTTGTGTGCTATTAAGATTGTTTACAAGTTCAGTCTCACCAGTGTTAAAGCACATCCTCCATTCCATGTGCTTGTAATCACTTCCCCTAAACCCGACTGGGGTTAGGTAGGCTCCTAATGATACGACTTTCTGAACAATAACTGGTGACGGCCAATGACGGGTTCTGGCAGCCCATCTTTGTAAGAAGCTGGGGCAGTGACAGCGTAGTGCGTGCACTCTGTCAAAATGACATACACCCCTAATTATCCCCGGTATCGACGGCCCCGCTCTCTCAAGACCCGCTACTCCTGGGTGTTCAGATGATTTCGAACATTCGTCTAGGAATACACTACTACTAAGTAGAACGGCTCCATATCCATTATCACACAGGGAATTAAGAATTTTGTCAAAACGTGTATGCGCTCGTCTCTCTTGTAACAGTCTGCAGTGTCCTGGATATACGCGTGTATCCATCCTAAACACGTCTATGTCGTCAGGTATGGTGTGAAGGTTGATACCAGCTTCCACACAGAGGACACTCTTCAACACGAACAAAAAGTCCCAGTCGCTTTCATTAAAGCAGGTCAGTCCCTCTGCCTTGCTTCCTGCTGTAATATGAATGGCATCACTTGATCGTGTATTTGCCAGCCTATCAAACTCCCTGTATTTCTCAACTCGCCATCTTCTCATCTCCTCGCCGTATCCCAGCCGGGTCATTATTGTACATACTTCCATGGACATATTTTCGACATGATTCTTAAAATACCAAAGCACAATATAAATGTTAGTTCACGATGAGTTTTTAATTATATTTCCACTGTAAACTGTTAAATGCACGTTCCATACATTGGTAAAAATGTAGTTTCAGATAATGTTTATGTTTCAGTTATTCATACACAGTGCGAAGAGCTTTCTAATTTTTATATAACATAAGAAATAGAACGATTAAAAATAAATGAATGCGTCATTTGTATCTGCATTTCATGTTGCGTATTTTTTTAAGTTTTTTAAGTAGTGTTGTAGTATTTATTGTAGTATGGATATTTGAAATATATTAATTACATTTTGTATACGTTAACATTTTTTATATATTATAATTGACTAAATTAATTATCATGGGTCGATTTTTTTCAATTATTTACCGAGTCATATTGTTTCCTAAATTATAACAAGTGAATAGATCGTTATTTTCGCATTATCATCATGTAAAATTACATTTTTATTTCATTCAGTAATGTCATTGAATCTCGTACATTTATATACTTTTTGTTAAAGATTGATGGAGTATAAACATAAACGTAGTTCAGAGCAACAGACTGGTAAGATCGAATTAAACTCGAGTTATAAAACCCTGATTTGTAAAGCGTCAGGCACCGTGCGTTAGAAACGTAATTCCGAATGATGCCGATCACTTAGTCTTACCAGATTAATCTTGTTTAATATGCTATACGTGACACATCTTAAACAAAAATGTACATGCATTCATATTGTAGTGACGTTAATTACAATTCCTTGCGTTCCTACTACTAACGCCAATATGACCATACGATTTACACGAAATTCAGTAATAACTCATTTGAAAGTTGTGCTCAGTTATAAAAACAGTTTTAGTATAGTTTATTAAAATTCTAAATCATACCTATTGTGTTATGTTCCTGAAACAGAATTAAGGAAACCATAACATGCATAAAATTCCGTTATGAATCCACACCTGAACCCTAACGGTCGTGTTTGCACAATTAATCCAGTGAGAAAATTATTTAATAACTTCAATGTGGTATAAAGCATATGGTTTGTTGTTTTCTATCAAGGTTGGAGTTTCGTTTGAGAACTGCAAAACTGTAATTAAGTAAACACAAATTCCCTGCGTACTTAATCGCATGTGATTACTGTACATAGCGCTGTGTCTGGCATCGCTTTCAATTCATCCCTTACCCATGAGAGACGACTGTGCAGGCTGCTGTGGCTGGGAACGCTTTCAGTCCCGGACTTACCTGAGAGTGTCGACTGTACAGGTTGTTGTGAATGTGAACGCTTTCAGTCTTACTTAATGACATACCTGAGAGTGACCGTTGTACAGACTGCTTTGTCTTGGAATACGTCTCTATTTATCAAAATCAACATATATTTGCTACGTATGCATTTTTTTTCAGACCGCTCTACAAATTATACATGCGTCAAACACGTATTTTAGAATGTCGTATGCTAAGCAAAATGGCACGCGTTTATTCGGTACATTGAATTTAAGGGAGACTTGAAGAAAAGAGGAACCGAACGGATATCAATAAGTAAAATGACCAACATATGTTTACATACTTGAATGACATAGGCATACATGCTGTCTAAGACGTTTTTATATCGGGTTGTGGTCAGGATAGGTTTGCTATGAGATGCAAAAAGTGAGTTTCCGCATTAATTTTCTTATTTAATGCATACAAAGCGATTTGCGCTGATAAAACAGCTAGGGTTGCACTTTATATTTGAGCAATATTGTTCCCATTTAACACTATAAACTTAACTAGATTATCCCAGGGTCACATCAAGTTAAAATTGTCAATTTGCTATCAGTGCCTTTTCAGTATTAAGGTCACAATATACTAATTCAAAACCTTTTGTTATTTAACATAACATATCCAACTGTCGTCAAAAATAAAGTCAACATTTTGAACGTAGGAATCCCCATATTATAACATGTTGTTGACGAGCCTTCTATTAAGCTTAATGCATTTAAAACATAAGAAGATAGATCATGAGAAGGAGAAGAAAGAATTTCATACGTTTCCAAGTTCGCTGTGTGTTCATGTTTTTACCAGAAGTTTTAAGCTGATGTAACCCGCATTCGAGCACGTTTCCCTCTGTAGTTTCCAGTCTTAAAACATAACATTGATTTCTTAGTGAACATCAATACTTCCTCTTTACACACGTCTACATTAAATAGCATACGATTGGAGTTAATTGAACACATGTCTTCCAGTTTATCAATGTGTGTTTACTTGCACAACTTAATTATTTAGTATAATGTTACTTACATTCTCTGTGTTACCCGTACCTAACGGCTTCACATGCCTCTGTGTCTAGGAACGCTTTCAGTCACTTACTAACTATTAGTTTGCGTTTATTTAGAGAGAAGTGTCTGGGAACGAGTTTAGTCCTTGACTTACCCGAATCTGACGGCTGGACAGGCTGTTGTGCCTAGGAGCGCGTTAAGTCCTTCACATTCCCGTACGAGACTGATGCACTGGCTGCTGTGTCTACGACCGCTTTAAGTCCCTGACTAACCGAGAAGGCTGCAAAGGCTGTATTGTGTAGGAGCGCTTTCATTCCTTTACTTACCGGTACGTGACGGTTGAACCAGTATGTGTGTAAGAGCGATTTTAGTCCGTTACTTACCTTAACATGAAGGTTGCACAGGCTTCTGTTTCGTGGAGCGGTTTCAGTCAATTACTTACCCGTATGTGAAGGCTGCACAAGTTGCTGTGCCTGGGAGCGCTTTCGATCCCTGACTTACCCGTATGTGAAGGCTGCGCAGGCTGCGGTGTATTGGAGTGCTTTCAGTCCCTGACTTATCCGTTCGTGAATGTTTCACAGGCCGCTAAGAGTGCTTTCAGTCCCTGACTTATCCGTAGGTTAACGCTGCCACAAGCCACTGTGTCGAGGAGTGTTTTAAGTCCCTGATGTACCCGAACGTGAAGGTTGCACGTGCTGCTAGAAGCGCTTTCAGTCCCTGATTTACTCGTACGTGAAGGTTGCACAGACTACTGTGTCTAGGAGCACTTTAAGTCCCTGACTTACCCGTACGTGAAGGCTGCACAGAATTTTGTGTCTAGGAGCGCTTTCAGTCCCTGACTTACCTGTACGTGAAGACTGCACAGACTACTGTGTCTAGGAGCGCTTTCAGTTCCTGACTTTCCTGTACGTGAAGGCTGCACAGACTACTGTGTCTAGGAGCGCTTTCAGTCCCTGACTTACCTGTACGTGAACGCTGCACAGCCTACTGTGTCTAGGAGCGCTTTCAGTCCCTGACTTACTCGTACGTGAAGATTGCACAAACTACTGTGTCTAGGAGCGCTTTCAGTCCTTGACTTACCCGTATGTGATGTTGCACAGGCTACTGTTTCTAGGAGCGCTTTCAATCCCTGACTTACCCGTATGTGAAGGCTGCACAGACTACTGTGTCTAGGAGCGCTTTCAGTCCCTGACTTACCCGTACGTGAAGGCTGCACAGACTACTTTGTTTAGGAGCGCTTTCAGTATCTGACTTACCAGTACGTGAAGGCTGCACGGACTACTGTGTCTAGGAGCGCTTTCAGTCCCTGACTTACCCGTATGTGGAGGTTGCACAGGCTACTGTGTCTAGGAGCGCTTTTAGTCCCTGACTTATCCGTATGTGAAGGCTGCACAGACTACTGTGTCTAGGAGTGCTTTCAGTCCCTGACTTACCCGTATGTGAAGGTTGCACAGGCTACTGTGTCTAGGAGCGCTTTCAGTCCCTGACTTACCCGTATGTGAAGGCTGCACAGACTATTGTGTCTCGGAGCGCTTTCAGTCCCTGACTTACCCGTATGTGAAGGTTGCACAGATTACAGTGTCTAGGAGCGCTTTCAGTACCTGACTTACCCGTATGTGAAGGCTACACAGACTACTGTGTCTAAGAGCGCTTTCAGTCCCTGACTTACCCGTATGTGAAGGCTGCACAGACTACTGTGTCTAGGAGCGCTTTCAGTCCCTGACGTACCCGTATGTGACGGTTGCACAGGCTACTGTGTCTAGGAGTGCTTTCAGTCCCTGACTTACCCGTACGTGAAGGTTGCACAGGCTGCTAGGAGTGCTTTTAGTCCCCGACTTATCCGTACGTGAAGGTTGAACAGGCTACTGTGAATAGGAGTGCGTTCAGTACCTGACTTATACGTACGTAATATTGCACAGGCTGCTAGGAGTGCTATCAGTCCCTGACGTACACGTATGTGAAGGTTGTTCGGGCTTCTTAGAGCTCTTTCAGTCCCTGGCTTAGCCCTACGTGAAGGTTGCACAGGCTAATGTGTCTAGGAGTGCTTTCATTTCATGAATTACCCGTATGTGAAGGTTGCACTGGCTAATAGAGCGCTTCAGTCACTGACTTACCCGTACGTGAAGGTTGCACAGGCAACTGTGGCTATGAGTGCTTTCAGTCCCTGACCTACCCGTACTTGAAGGTTAAACCGACTACTAGGAACGCTTTCAGGCGCTGACTAACCCGTATGTGAAGGTTGTACCGGCTACTGTGTCTAGGAGTGCTTGGAGTCCCTGACTTACCTGTATGTGAAGGTTGCACAGGCGGCCAAGAGCGCGTATAGTTCTTGACTTATCCGAACGTGAATGTTGCACAGGCTACTGTGTATAAGAGTGCGTTCAGTTCCTGACTTACCCGTATGTGAACGTTGCTCGGGCTGCTAAACGCGCTTTCAGTCTCTGGCTTACCTATACGTGAAGGTTGCCCAGGTAACTGTTTCTAGGAGTGGTTTCAGTTCCTGACTTACCCGTACGTGAAGGTTGCACTTGCTGCTGGAAGCGCTTCAGTCACTGACTTACCCGTACGTGAAGTTTGCACAGGCTTATATGAGTGCTTACAGTCCCTGACCTACCCTACTTGAAGGTTGCACCGACTGCTAGGAGCGCTTGGAATCCCTGACTTACCCATATGTGAAGGTTGCACAGGCTACTGTATATAGGAGTGCTTTCAGTCCCTGACATACCCGTATGTGAAGGTTGCACAGGCTACTGTGTATAAATGCGCTTTTAGTCCCTGATTTATCCGTACGTGAGGGTTGCACTTGCTGCTAGATGCGCTTCAGTCCCTGAATAACCGGTATGTGAAGGTTGCACAGGCTACTGTGTCTAGGAGCGCTTTCAATCCCTGACATACCCGTATGTGAAGGTTGCACAGGGTACTGTGTCTAAGAGCGCTTTCGTTCCCTGACTTACCCGTATGTGAAGGTCTCTCGGGCTGCTAAGAGCACTTTCAGTCCCTGACTTACCCGTACGTGCAGGTTTCACAGGCTACTGTGTCTATGAGTGTTTTCAGTCTCTGACTTACCCATACGTGAAGGTTGCACTGGCTGCTAGGAGCGCTTCAGTCACTGACTAACCCGTGCGTGACGGTTGCAGAGGCTACTGTGTCTAGGAGTGCTTTTAGTCCCTGACCTACCCGTACGTGAATGTTGCCCTTGCTGGCAGGAGCGCTTTTAGTCACTGGCTAACCCGTATGTAAAGTTTGCACTGGCTTCTGAGAGCGCGCTTCATTCGGTGATTTACCCGTACGTGAATGTTGCACAGGCTACTGTGTCTTGGAGTGCTTTCAGTTTCATAACATGAAGGCTGCACAGGCTCCTAGGAGCGTGTTTAATCCCTAACTTTCCCATACGTGAAGCCTGCACAGGCTGATAGGAGCGCTTTCAGTTTTTTACTTACCCGTACGTAAAGGATGCACAATCCACTGTGTCTAGGAGTGCTTTCAGTTACTTACTCACCCGTACGTGAATGTTGCAAAGGCTGCTAGGAGCGCTTTCAGTCCCTGACTTACCTGTAGGTGAAAGCTGCACAAGCTACTGTGTATAAGAGTGCTTTCAGTCCCGACTTATCCGTACATTAAAGTTGCACAGGCTACTGTGTCTAGTATTGCTTTCAGTCCCTTACTTGCCAGTACATGAAGGTTGCACAGCCTACTGTGTTTTTGGAGCGCTTTCAGTACCTGACTAGCCCGTACTTGAAGGTTGCACTGGCTGATAGGAGCGTTTTCAGTTCCTACTATGTATTATGTTGCGTCTGTATTGAGAGATGAGTCTAAAAGTGCCTTCATTCTCTGATTTACCCGCGAGATGACTGTACAGGCTGATGTGGACTGGAACACTTTCATTCCAATGCTTACCCTTGAGAAACGGCCGTACAGGTTGTTGTATCTTTGGGCGCTTTAGCCCCTGCCTAACCTGAGAGTGACGATTGTACAGGTTGCTTTGTCCTGGAACGCTTTCAGTCTGTGATGTGGCTCGATCGATTCCTCCTTCTGCCATTTTCAGTCGGCTGTGTATGCATAATTGTATTCAAACATTTTATTACAATGAAAAGACAAGAGAGCTGACATGTTAGCCCGAATACTCAATTTCGTAAGAGATAAAATATAGCCCTAACCCAACATATTAACATCGGCCTTATGCCATTGTGTTATGTGTGAAAGGATCCAAATGTTCGCGAAATAGTCAATAGAGCCGTATTAGTGCGTTCAATTCCTACACAATACAACACGATTTCGTAATAGATACATGGAATCCCCAGTAGGTTTTGTATTTTTGAATTTTAGGCGTGTCCAAACCTGGTTATCGATACAAGAAATGCAAAATATTCATGTTTCATGATTGTCATTTAAAAATATAGATTTTCGAACTGAAAAATAGCTATTCAAATTAATACAAAAACAGTTAAAAAGACAATGAAACGTTACAGTCGTAATTAATACATCTACTTTCGAAAGTGTGTCTGCACTTTCGATTTGAAATTCGTTCAATACTTAAACACACATTCTTGAAAGAGTTAATATTATCGAGATAAACATTTAACATTATTGTGTCAAAGAAACGAAACTGAATTTTAATATATTTAAGTAACCATTTAAAAGTCTGCGAATGTTTACTCATCACAAATGAACCTACCATCAGTGTAATCACTCCATGAATGCGAGCAGTAGTAATGACTAATATCTACATCTACATCATACGTCGGCGCAATCACACTTGATTATTACGCGACGGGTGGTGCTAGGTCAAGAGAAAGATATGAAATGATAGGATAGATAGAAGAGATTTGATAGTTAAAAGTATAGAGATAGTAAAAAGTTTTGCCAGCTTCGTTTTCTCCTCTTCAACCCAGACCTCTCCGGTTACAGTGGCCGGGTCGGCAGAGCAATGGGAATCACAAGGGGTTACTTGAAGCTGGGCACCTAACAGTTATTAGAAGGTGAGTGAGGAAAGCCTCTGCTTGAAGGATACCAAGTCAGGGGCCTCTGCGACTGACGCAGGGAGGTGGTTCCAAACGGATATGGTTCGTGGAAAGAATGAGTTCTTGTGGTAATATTTGGATGTAGACGGCTGGTGGTACTTCTTGTTATGGTCCTTAGGGCACCTTGGGGCTTGTACAGGGTATTGGTTGACTGGGATATCCACCAGGTCATTGATGATTTTGTACAGCATGGTGAGTTGCGCTTTGGTCCGTCTGACTCGATCGTCTCCCACCCCAAGTGCTCGATCATGGAGGATACGCTGCTGGTGTTGTGGTATCGGTTGGTCACATATCTAGCAGCCCTCCTCTGTACTATCTCAAGCTTGTAAACCAGGTCATTTGTAAATGGGTTCCACACTGTGGAGCAATACTCAAGGCCTGGCCGGACAAGAGAAGTGTATGCCGTGGTCTTGACCTTCTCATTGCTGACGCGTAGGTTGCGCTGGAGGAAGCCGAGTGTACTGTTTCCCTTTTTTGCCGTGATGTCCATATGGTGGTTCCATGAAAGGTTTTGGGACAAGGTTACTCCCAGGTACTTGGTAGTCGAGTCAGTCTCGAGGATGTTGTCTTACAGGGAGTAACGGAACATAAATGGGTTCCTCTTTCTGTGGACACGGAGAATGCTACACTTCTCTGGGTGAAACTCCATACCCCATTGTTTTTCCCATTCGGCTAGCTTTAAAAGGTCGTTTTGTAGGATCAGGCAGTCTTCTTCCGAGTTGATTTCCCGATAAACCACACAGTCATCTGCGAATAACCTTACGCTGGATGTGACATGTAGTGGCAAGTCGTTGGTGAAGACAAGAAATAAGATGGGTCCGAGGACGCTTCCCTAAGGGACTCCACTAACGACGGTAGCTGGCTCGGATGTTGCTCCATCAACGACTACCCTCTGCGTGCGATTTGTCAGAAAGGCTTCAATCCACTTCAAGGTGTTTCCCCTGATGCCATAGTGGTTGAGTTTGGTGAGCAGGCGACTGTGCGAGACCCGATCGAAGGCCTTGCTGAAATCAAGTACAGCAATGTCATGTGGTTTATGGCGGGCCATGGAATGGACGAGCTCATTGGTCAGCGTCAGCAGCTGGGTTTCGCAGCTCCATCTTCTCCTGAAACCGTGTTGACAGTCCGTGAGGATTGCATGTCTATCAAGGTGGCCCATTATGTTGCTCACAATAATGTGCTCCAGTATCTTACATGCTATGCATGTCAGTGAAACCGGCCTGAGTTGCTAGCTTTGAACCTTTCCCCTTTCTTGAAAATTGCCGACACATTGGCTGTCTTCCACACGTCTGGTATACTGCCATTTGATAGGCACTTACTGTATATAATGTTCAGAAAAGGAGCAAACTGGTCTGCCATCTCTTTATAGATGCGTGCAGGAATTAAGTCCGGACCGGCCGCTTTCTGTACATTAAGTTTCCTGAGAAGGGCACGTATACCTTCTGTGGTTATGTTTATGTCTGCGTGATAGGCGATGGTTCGCCCTCAGGTGTTGGGATGCTGGAACTGTCCTCCTTGGTGAATACCGAGTGGTACTGTCGGTTTAGGATGTTGGCCTTTTCAGTCGGATCGTCGTGTAATTTTCCTTTATCCTTCAGTGGAGCTACCCCACAATTATCTTTCCTTAAGGATTTGATGTAATTCCCAAAAAAAATTATGTTTCGAGTGTTGTTCTGTGTTAGTGAGATCAACTTCAAGTTTTCAATATATCTCCAGTATTCTTGTCTTTCCTGTTGCTGGGTTTCTTTCTTAGCGTGAAGGTATCGGCGTCTATCTAAGGAACCACTAGATTTAAATTTGGAGTGAAGTTTGTTCCGTTTTCGATGTAGAGACTTGATTGTTTTTGTGATCCATGTTTTTTTGGACTTTGTTCCCTGAGAGAGTCTTTGTTGGTATATACTTGCTAATCAGCGACTTCAATTTGTTCTCGAAAGCCTTCCAAGTGTGGTCGACTGAGATGTTGGCTGTATTTTCCGTGAACTCTGGTAGGTAGGCAGACAGTTCATCTCTGAGACTGTCGAAATCAGCTTTCTTGTACAGGTGCACTTTTCTTGGAGGCTTACGAACTCTCATTATGCGAAGACTGGATTCTACAAAGATGGCATCATGATCCGCTATGCCAGGCAGTACTTCGCAGCGATTTACGAGTGATTGGTTATTGGAGAAGAAGAGGTCAAGCAAGTTTTCTGTGTACTCGGTGATTCTTGTGGGTTTATCAACAGTCTGGACAAGGAAAGCGTTTTTGGAAATGACAAGTAGCTGTTGGCACTGCTTCATATTTGTGGCATGTGGCTTTTGACACTCATTTTCCCAGTTTATAATATATAATATACAATCTATTAATAGCGTTTGCGTCACACTAAAAAATAATTTATTGACCGGCATGAAATATTCAACCTCGACTATCTCCGGAATGTTCTTCAGACCGTGAGTTTTATGGATATTTAACTTGTCAAATACAATGTTTTCATTGAAATACATTTTCGTAGATCCATTCAATATTGCATTTTCGTTTGATCTAAAATTCTTGGATTTTTATAATGTTAGAATAAAACTACAATCGTGATACATCGGCTATCTCCGGACTCCTCCGTAAAATAGGCAGATTTAAGGAATAAATCGTCTGCTGATTAACAAGGGAGAGTCCACTTGCACGGGTGATAACAACGCAATAGTATAAGATTACGCGTGTTTATATTCACCGTTCTCAATTTATAAAAGTTGAACATGAGTTAAACAATAATTACAGGGCCACTATAGACAACAACAAAAATGCTTCACAATCGCTTAAACCGGCTATAAAAAAGGTAATCTCACAAGAATGATCTTTTAAAAAGGTAATCGGCGTAAATGATGACTTTGAAATAAAGTTTGAAATTTACGTTTCTAAATAAATAAATTGAAAACAAAAGTTAAACAATCGTGTTTTTCTTCACTTGTAAGTCGCATATTTACCGCATAAAATGTGTGTTATAATAGTCAAACCAGACATTAGTATAAGTAGATAAAAAATATACTATGGGAGTGAACACTATAATGTGTCCTCACATGGCTTATTATGAGATTATTTTATAATCATCGAAATATATCGTTTGTTAATATTTGATTAACATGCAGTTTTATTATAGCCGCGTCATGCGAAAATGTGTCTTATGGTCTTTCGACCAGCGTAGCTCATGTTGTAATGTGGTTTGCCTGAGAATTTACTACAATGCTGGTTAATACCAATACATTTATTATTAAAACTATGTTGTGGTTCATTCTTTGACTCAAAGCAAGCGACGGGTACGCTCACGTAGTGAGTTACGAAAGTAAACAGAGCACACTTCACATTCAACCTGCATTCACACATAGAAAGAACGGGTCAACTAGGTGCTACGTTTCCTTTGCTTACTTCAGTTAGAGTTCAATTCTTTACATACTTCCAATCAAAAGGCCCCGGCTTCTGGGTATCTAAAGTTTCACCGGTTGGTTATAAGTAGACGTTTACAAAGGCTTCATAGAAGTTTTTGCGAATAATACGTCTCGCGGAAGTGTATATTTTTGCATAAAAAAAGTCATAGTAGTCATAGTCGCATGGTTTTTGTGTTTTACGTGCTTTTTCGTCACGTGGTACATTTTCGCGGGTGTTTGTGCGTTTTTTTGTCACGTGATCATAAGATGTTCTCGGAAAAATAATAGTTCATCGAAACGATAAAATGAAATTATTTAGTTTGTACAATCGATTATTTTTCAAGACGATAGTTTTATCAAAATGATTGATGATTTATGATTTAATAAGTTTATTGAGTTCAAAATAACTAAAATAGTTGTTTATTGGCTGCTCAATGATACATTGTTTACTCCCCGCGCTTGATCGCGCACCGACTGTCAAAACATTCGGTTTAGTTGAGCAGAAAAGTCGGTATCTCAAGCAAATTTCTGATTATTGCTAAAGAACGCAAAAAGTTTAACTATTTTGTCAATTTACCAAAACGTGAAAAGGCCCCTTTAAAAGCAGTGATGCGACGTTGGGCTCGTGACTTCAAAATAATTGAGCTTTGCTTTGGGAAAACGGGGTTTAATAAGTGTACGTAGAATGTGTCGTCTGTGCCTGTGCAGTCAAGTCATGGATGAAAACTGTACACCGCAATTCATTTTTTGGGGATTAAAAATTCGGTTTTTATTAACTAAATTCATTAAATATGTTTTAAACTTAGCCTTTTTAAAAACCAAGAAAAGTCCATGATTATGAAACAATTCAATTTTAATAAACTAATATGTACTTGTCAAAACATAGTCTTACCACCCAATAAAAAGAAACGTCATCCCGAATTAAGCAGTTAACATCTGTATGTTACTCCAAACCTGAATGAGCCAGAGAAAATGTGACCGATCTGTTCGGGGATAATGCTTCAGTATAGGGATAATACACGTTTTCGAGGGCATGATCATCTGCGGGCGCTCGAAAAATCCGTTTCTGCCCGAGTGCGCAGCACGAGGTCAGGAACGGATTTTGAGAGCGCCCGCAGATGATCATGTCAGAGAAAATTTGTATTTTCGCTATTATTGCATACAAAATTCACACATACCAAATATAAATTAAAATAACATTGAATAAAATTGAAAACAATATATCTTGTTCATTTGACATCGACAAAATAATTAGATTATTTCATATGACGTCATACAGTTCAAGGTTGTGTTTTACATATGCGTGCGTCATTTAGTGTATAAAGTTTTAATCGTCGAATTACCGGACATACTAGTAATTTATGTGCAATATATAGTGTATCAATTTGTTTTAAACAAGTATTCATTTTTTTATTTGGCCTCAAAACGGTATTTTACCGTCTCTTGTGTTATGCCGTGGTATATATTTGTCGCGTAATGCAAACATGGGTATTATGCCATATGCGGCCAGCGTAGCTTAAGTCAAGCCTGCACATTGACGCAGTCTGAAAATGAGCTATTATTTACGATATTTCCACGAAACCTTGATCGATTTTATAGCGGACTGTGTAGCTCCTACCAGACTTCGCGAAGGCACGCGCTGGAATGGAGCTACGCTGTCCGCCTATGGCATCATACTGATATTCCCGTAACAAGGCTCATATCTGATTTCAAATCCACTTCCTGTCTTCGAAAACTAGATACATGTTTGTAAGAATCTAATATAAATGTTTGTAGCTGGCACAATGAATGTTGCGTTGTTGTTTCATATATAAACATAATTTTAATATTTTATGCTGGGGAACATAATACATGTCCTAATTATTTATTTAGATGAGTGTTTGACAGTATTTCGGTTAAATTATATCATTATTTTTGGTGCGTACTGAACATGTTTTTATTTTAAAATTTAAGTAAGTATACATATAAAGTTGTAGCGAGTAGTTTCATACAAAATCAAAGTACTGACAGTACTGGTGTGACGATGCTTTTAAAGAGGATGGATATACAAGCATCAATTTCAGTTAATCTACATCACCACAATTGTGTATGTGCGTACAAAAATATTGGGTACGAAAAAAAATAGTTACGAACATTTTGGGTACACCAATTATGCAAAAAAAATGGGTACGAAAGAAATTGTGTTACGATAAAAAAATTGGGTACGAAAAAGAAATTGGGTACTAGAAAAAATTTGGGTACGAAAAACATTGTGAACGAAAAAAAAAGTCGGGGTACGGGTAAGTAATACCCGTGGGGAACTTGACCCATTCAGCGAAACTGGAGGGCGGGTTACATTCTTGATCAAATATAACAAGACATATCGTTAAAAAGATATTTGACGTGTATTTTCTGTTTCACTTATCTTAAAAAGTCGTTCTGTTACAGTAAAACGTTTGTGGGTTATAACATTTCGTTTCGTAGCAGATATATTCAAAACTTGACATGCTCTTTAATTACACCATGCTCTTAAATTTCAAATGTATATCATACCAAACTTTATATTTCGTTGTTTCCTTTCCTACGTTAATGATGTTATGTGTACGGACGTGATTTCACATGCCCATGTGCATGAACATATAATTGTTCTCTGTTGATTATTGTTTTTTCTCTAATTCAATAAGCTTAGGCATGTTTGTTCGTTAAGTACGACAATACTTTCATGATGATTCCCGAAATTAGGTATGAGCACATAGTCGAATACGACTTGAATACGTGAGTTCGCCCATGAACACATGGTAAGGTTAACTAAATCACCGCGATATGACTTAATATGTGTTTAAAACAGCAAACAATATCCAACAAACGAATGAATTATCAAACATAGTATGTGCAGTGATGTGGCTCTGTAATTTCTGTTTGAAAAGTTTATTAAATATGAAAAAATGAGAGAGCACGAGTTACATACTTATCGAACGGCTATTATGCGGTTTATATACCATACTCGCTATACCGTTTACAAATGGCAGGTTCGAAACAATTCGATTTCTTTACATTCATGATCGCGTTAAACGTTAATTATACACGTTTTCATTCGCAATTTATTTTCAGAATCTAGACAAATGTCAAATACAATACAGAAAATGTATAGTTGTTTCATTGATCTATAAGCATATAATGGATTGAATATAACTGATTTAAAATTAAAGTTTTCAAACTATTATTAAATCTTTTTCCCATATATGTTGTCTTATACATGTATAGCTGAGCTTTCTTTACCTTTGTCAATGATAATCAGCGAGGTATGCCGATTAGAAAAATCGAGCTATCTCAATCGGACTGGCTCGGTATTTTACATAGGTCGCCATTGTGGAGAATTTTTTCATGGTATGATAACTTAGACGAGCTGCTTCGCAGAATCGTCAAAAATCTATTAAAAATAAGGGCTACATTGAACTTTAACGGTATGCAGTTGGTTACCACTATCGACAAAGCGGGGGTTTGGGTGCGGATGCCCCCGATACCAAGGAAATATATAGGATAAAACGGATTATTAGGTGTTGCGTTAGGTGTTATCCGTTGCGCGCTTAGCAACGATACAATTATACGCTTTTCCATTCTTTTTTACGTACCGGTAAAGTTTAATCGTCCCAAAATAAGGTATGTATACATATTTAAAATAAACTTTTGTATTAACACGCAACAGAAATAAAAACTGTTGTCTATGAACAGATAAACATGTTAAGGTGAAACTGATCTCAAATATAACCCGATATAATACCATGTTCTGTAATAAGTTTATACGTTTATTTAGCAGTTTTTAAACTTCATTTTCAAGTCGCGTATTAGTAAAAGTGATCGCTTCAAGCTCAGACTGTACAGCACTTGCAGTCATATTATAGCGACATTGGCGCTTGTTTTGGAATGATAAAGTGTCATCCAATATAAGTATGTTCAGTCCGCACAGGCTAATCAGGGACGCTTTTATGGATTGTTGCGTGTATAGGAAGTCTTTCCTAACGAAATTCCAGTCTAGGCGAAATGTGTTGTCCCTGATTAGCCTGTCCGGCCTGCAAAGGCTCATCTGGGACGAAACTTTACCCACACGTATTAAACCAATTTTGCAAAGAGCTAGGCTCAAATATTTATATTTGTGTTAACGTTGATATAGCGGGTATTGCAGATTAATGTACACATATTTCAATTAACATTCACGATACGTATTCATTAATCTAAATAACTGAAAGGTAACGCCTTCGACTTTTTCTGTACGATTCTGTGATTCAAACCAAGTTTAAAGAATGTTTAATGATAATAAATAATTGCATTAAATAACAGGAGAAATAAACACGTGCATTGTATTGTACATAAACTTGTAAAAATTAGTGTTGTTTAACAATGTACATATAGTTGAAACAGTGCATGACATCTTAATAACTTCTATAATAATGAGCGCGAAATCAATTTTAAGTGTCACAAAATGTCAAATTACACTTGTCCATTCCCGTGACAGCTTTGATATTACAGCATGCACTTAAAGGACAAACTGTCAATGCTAACTTAACCGTATTCAAAACACTAGTTTCCTGGATTTTCGAGGTGACCTCTTGTTGCGTTTGCTCGCCAGCGAATTAAATATAGCGGGAACCGACTTGAGCAGACAGACGGCCACGAACGTAAGCCGGATGCTGTTCATGACGAAGACGAAGCCGTGCTGATCTGGGGCCTCATACGACACATCGGCGGCGGAAGGATAGCGACGAAGCGTTCGGTACACTCCGAATATTAATATGTCCGCGAAGAAGATTTCTAGAAGACTTAAGATGGCGTCCTTTATCAAACGGTAGAGCGCCGGTAAGCAGATGAGAATCCAGACCGCGTATTAGAACACAATAATGTATCGAGAAGCTCGTCGACACTACGGCTGGTTGCGCCTGCTAACATGACGCCGACTATAAAAGCGCACAATATTTTGTCCCAATATTTCATGTGTCACGATACGGTCGTCCGCCAGGAATTCGACACATCGAACCACGAATTGAGCTTTGCAGAAGACATCGTTTAACGCTGAACTGATATAATATGTTAATTTCGTTGTTGACGTTGTTTTGTTTGTTATTGATATATGACGTCACTTCCGAATTAAACGTTTGTGCGCATTAAACATTAAAGGGACGTTATTGGCTGCGGGACCACGTTACTTATCTATAAGCATATTAAGCTAATCCTAGAGATAAACTTTGCACACGATGCATTTGAGCGTAAGAAAAAAAATACGAATCTCTGTCTTATTTCAACAATTCGTTAAACATTATCATTATCATCGATATTTTATTATCATCAGCATCAATATTTTATTATTTGTATCACTATTATTATTATTATTATTATTATTATTATTATTATTATTATTATTATTATTATTATTATTATTATTTTATTTATTTTTTTATTTTTTTTTAATTTTGTTTACTATTTTTTTTTTTAGTATACGTTTTATTTTTATTATTTTTATAAGTTATTATTATTAATTTTATTATCATTTTAAGTATTATTATTATTATTATTATGATTATTATTATTATTATTATTATTTATTTATTTTATTTTTATTTTTTAATAATTATTTGTATTATTTTTAGTATTAGTATTATTTGTATTATTATTAGTATTTTTATCATTTTAAGTATAATTATGATTATTATTATTATTATTATTACTTTTTATTATTATTTTTATTATCTTCATCATCTCTATAATTATTATTATTTCTTGAAAAGACTTATACCTCATGACTTCTTCATTACAGATTTGCGCCGCAGGGTCCGTGTTTATATTGTATAAATAATACAATTTTAAAGAGTATACATGTCAATTAAGTGTGTAACATTCATACATACAGTTTCATCTGTTTATCGTTTCATAAAACATGCTGATCATCATATTAAACTCGGCTGTCGTCTCGTATTTTGTTGTGCCCCCACACGATGTTGCAGTTGTGGATAGTCCGTATTTGTATAATATTTCATGGACAATGAACTATATTGTATGTAATTTCAATATTCCTACACATATACTATGTTAACAAAAAACTAATTATCTAAAAGTATATGTGCACTTTTCGATAAGAAAAACTCGGCGTGCAATATTAAAGATGTCGTGCTTATAGCGTGTCGTGCTAATAGCATGTCGTGCTTATAGCGTGTCGTATTTGTAACGTGTATCAGTCAGTTGTTTAAAAGAACCGATAACGGAAAGAACAAACAGACACGGTTCGACATCTTCCACTCAATCGAGGTCCTCATAAGTGAATTCGCAATACTCTTTAGGGGGGTATATACATAACTTATTTGAACTACGGTTAGATTTGGTATTTTAAAAGCTGAATACAAACGATGTGTTCTTTATCTTTTATTGAAATAGTGTTAAAACACAGCATGCCTGCAC
>NC_068365.1:350000-454512 GCF_020536995.1 Dreissena polymorpha
TGCACATGTTTCACAATTATTTTGGAAATTATTTTTGATTTCTAAATAAATTAGAAATATTTTATTTTAAATAAACATGTGACAGCACACATGACCTGACCCCCTCCCCCATGTCACAAACTATCACACTTTCTTGCACACCCTCCTTCACTTGGAGCGTGACATACTCTCGTGGCTTGTGCTATTTCGCATTATACGTCATCACACAAGCCACTCGAGTGATACAAACTCTTGGAACAATTGACTAGCGTAATATTCCGTATATATATTTTTGAATACTCTTGTTACTATTCGTATGCGTCAATAGTAGTCAAACATTATTAAACTAAAGACAATATTTAACATTAGTATAAGTATGCGATACACTGCGCACTTAAAATAAATTCGTGTAATTAAACCACGAGCATTCAAAAATATATATATATCTGGGGAAAGATATGCGTAAACAACCGGATATACAGACATACAACAGACAGACAGACAGACAGACATATTCCATTGGAGACTTCGGCGTGTGCGCCTAGCAACGGTGCCGAATGAAGCAGACATACTGTGAAATCCCCATATAAAGAGCAGTGGAAGCGATGCCTCACTTTAATGCATCCCGCGAGGTATAAGGGGTCAGTTCGCGGTTAGTGTGTTTGAATGTCAGAGTTTATATACAGGTTTATATGTGCTGATCGGAGTTCGCGGTCAGTAACATAATAGTTATATAAAAAGACGCTATAGCGTGAACTAGGTGAACTGGAATTTTCTTTACCAGAAAGATGGTCAATGAAGATATCCAGCGATATTATTTTATGGCATGTCAATAATAGATTCTTAATGCGTTTTCAACAATAACATGATACATATTTTTTGTAATTAATTAACAATAATTATTCAATCATATTTAATGCATTATTGCATCATACTACTAATGTATTAAGTATGAGCGCGATGATTCTCGATACTGTTAATAATCGAATCAAATACACGTAGCAATGCCCGATAAACCACTCAAACAGGTTTGTTCGAAGAACGCGCGTATACATATTTAAAATATGTACGGAGACTTCGCGTGTGGCCGGTTGACTTTGGTTTTCTGTATTGTATCTATAGGTTTATGACCAGCAATATGTAATAATGTAAAATAAGCCGTTTGATGCAGCTAAAAACTGCACAGAAAAAGATATTAGCTATTCTTGATCTCATTCATTTAAATCTTTACCCTCCATAAACTCCAACCACAATCAACGCCGTATATCTTTTTAAAGATATTTCTTGTTTATATATATGGAGAAAGATATGCGTGAACAACCGGATATACAGACATACAAACAGACAGAAAGACAGACAAACAGATAGACATATTCCTATTGGAGACTTCGGCGTGTGCGCCTAGCTACGGTGCAGAATGAAGCAGACATACTGTGAAATCCCCATCCCCATATATATATCAATTGTGATGTTCAATTTATGTTATGGTAACGCATATGTTGTGTATTATTTTTCCTTTTAACTTTGTTGATTATCATTGACAGTTTTATGAGGCCGAAAATAACATGTCGTCCAATATTAACTTGATTTTAGTCCGCACAGGCTAAACATTGAGATGATTCTTTCCGGTCGATTGATATTTTTCGTTAAAATTAAAACACCACTTAGCAACAACCCAGTTCATACGGAAAGCGTCGTCTCTAGTTAGCCTGTGTGGAATACACAGGATAATCTGGGAAGAGGTTTTACATACATTAACTAATCACCGTTTTCTAAAACGAGGCTCAGTAGTAATATTATTGAACCCTGCTGATGACAAAGAGAGCAATTGATGACTTTATATCTCTATTACATAACAATGAGAACATTAATAATGAGATTAACTTTTTTTCTAGAATTACTATAATGGTATGCATATAATCAAACGTTAACTGTAAATTATATTTCACTTACAACGATGACAGCATAATGCTTTCAGGCGTTAAACAAAGAATGGCAAAACGATTTAAAAGGGTGGAACAATTATGCACATAAATTTAATGATGTTATGACAAAGATTTATCTTTTGTCAACAATCTAAATGATTGTGTAACACACGCGTGTATATATATCGTTTGTGCGCATAACTTAAATATTGATTATTATGTTTGTTGGGTATGATCAAGAAAAAAGTGTTCATTTAATATTTATATTCTCCCTTTGGCTATATCTAAGTGAGTGCAAATTGTGTGTTTACACATCCGTATACAGATACGTAACGTTGTGACGCCGCGGTATCTATATACAATGTATCTATGTCGTGTTTTTGAAAGCTCGTGGTTTAATTACACGAATTTATTTTAAGTGCGCAGTGTATCGCATAATTATACTATGTTAAATATTGTCTTTAGTTAAATTATGTTTGAATGGTATTGACGCATACGAATAGTAACAAGAGTATTCAAAATTACACAGTTCATTGACGTGCATGTATGAAAACACCATTCTATGTATAGATGTGTGACGTGTGGCTTCTTGTTTAGACTGTGACTACTCCATGTATGAGACGACCTTAGACGTGCTGATTCGCCATGCTCATAGTTTGCGACATGGCTTAGAAGACCTCTCATCTGACTATTAAATTGGACAACCATACTATGAGACTGTTTTATATTTTTCCAAGTCGGATCGCAGCTTCCGCTGTTGCATTGGCAGGATTTACAAATACTTTCATCATAGCCTTATCATCAATGGCGATTTATGTTAACTATTTAAATAATACCCTTAGTAACAATTGCTGACAATCTCATTAAATTATATCAATTATGTGTTGCTTGAAGTGGATAATACACAAGTGTCAGACATAAAATGGATGTAATCAAACTGCAATGGATAGCAATATAAAACCGCTTCAATTGTCAACATAGGGTCTCAAAAGCTGTGTGTGGCGCGCTTTGAGATGGAGGTGGTTCATAGCATGGATCACGTTAACGAGTTAAATAAGCACCGTTTTGGGAAAACGGGGCTTTGTTGTGTTTTAAGTGTCGTTACATAATAGCATGTGTAGTCCCAAGAGGCCAATAAGGAGCGAAACTTTCCACGAATATGGTATTTTTCGCTAAAGAAAATCTATTTTTTTGCGAAAATCTTTTTAAGGGAAAAAGTGGCATCACTTAACAACCTGTGTGCATTGCACATGCTTAATTGAGACGACACTTTTCCAACCATGCTTTAAGCCAAGTTTTTTTTTTCAGAGCGAGGCCTATTTATTGTTCAGTATACGAAAGTCTTAATGCGATGTACGAAACTTCACATTAGCATTATAATTGTATCGCTATTCATTATATTAAGCCGGATGTAAGCAATTAATATTTAAAGACAATGGTTAAATACTCTTTAAAACAAACTATCGTTTCAAAGAAATATATACGATTACATTATAAAAAACGTTATTTCCCGTTTAAATATGGTGCAATTCTACTTACTTTTACGAAATAAACCCGACTCATATCACGCCTCGCACATTCTGTATTAACATAGATACAATTCAATAAATAAACAATTCACGTTGAAAATTAAAACAACATACCGATCAGGTAAAGGTTTATCAGATTACTCCATCCAATTTTACTGGATATGAATTTAACAGACGCAGGTTAAGTGCATAAATGCTGAAATGTTAATTTTTTCACCTTATCACAACACTTCTTATTAATGGGGCACCCGCACTTTGACAAAATTCGCATAGAAATGCACGGCGAAGCGTTTAAATAAAGGTAGATGAATCATAGGCGTATACCAGTACACGATGCAAGTTGTTGATTGGTGAAAAGTGGTTGTGGTTTTACGTTTTCAGTATTAGAAAATGATTTGAATACATAAATAGACAATGAAAACTGTAACCCGATCGAATTGTTTTACAATGATGCTAACACTAAATCCTATCGAGCGAATCGAAGGGAGAAATAAAGAAAGGTTGAGGCAAATGGGTCTGTTCTGCATGATTTTTTTATTTAAGCATTTAAGTATTTATGAAGTACCATGTATAGTGGGTTTTTTTTAATATTGATATAATTATTAATAAAATGTATATTTTGATTTTAGATAAAATGCTTACTTGTTCGATGCCATACGTCAACGGTTTTATAATTTAGAAATCGCAATGCGTTCTTAAGAATAAAGGATAAATACAATTGATAACAATTAAAATGAGTCATTGAAAGGGTCGGTTGGGGATGGCGTCATTACATATGCATATAATTACATTCATATTACTTTCCAGAGTGTCGATGCGCGTAAACAGAGTTTCCAATTTCATCGTTTAGCTGTTTAAACCCAACAAATATGAGTTTTGATGTGTATGATATGAATTATTTTCTGGTATTAATAATTTTAACGTTTATACATTTATACCGAATTTTCTTCCATGTCATCCAAGATCAATTAATTGTTGTGTGTTTATGATTGATTGGTTAAACATGGATATAGTTCTAATGAATACGCTATCATTCCGACGAAGCTAGTCTCGCAGTCCCTCGTAAATGTTCGGATATCATGGCGGGAAATTAACATGAAATATATTGTAGCACAAAAATTAAAACGAGTATGTTGTATCTCGGTAAATCTATGTTACCATGCCGCATTTAGCGTTGATATTTTGCTGTTATTTTGCTGCTAAAAGGAACAATGATTAGTTATGGATTAACTTTATTTTACGAAATAGTTCGAGAAATATTTGTTGATCTTTAGTATTTATGTTACTTTTATCTGCTTACAATCTACAGTCTACATTATGAGTCTACAACTGAACACTTGACATCATCCTTTAACACTTTATCAAGACAGTAAAATATTAATAACGATGTATCAGGCAGTTAGTTCATTGTTTTGGTTGAAATGTTAGAGTTTCTTACGAGAACTGCAACACCGTTACCATGTATGCACACATTCCTTGCAGACATACCTGAGAGTGACAACTGTACAGGCTCCATTGTCCGGTAACGCTTTCCGTATAGCATTTATTACAAATGTGACGATACTATGTGTTACTGTGTCTAGAAACACTTTCAATTCATGACTTACCCATGAATGACAGCTTAACATGCTGTGGTGTCTGGGAACGCTCTTCTGACCTCTGAATTATCAGTGAGTGAGGCTGTTGTGTCTGGAAACTCTTTCAATCTCTGACTAACCTGAGAGTGAAGATTGCACACACTACTGTGTATAACCAGTGAGTTTATAGTGTAGGTTGCTTTATATAGGAATATTTCAGTATCTGACTTACCTCACATTTACACCTGTACATGATGATGTGTCAGGGAAAGCTTTTTTTTTCTGACTTTGCCATTTTCAGTCAGCTGCGTGTTAATAATTGTGGGGGAGGGCGAATTATACTCGGGCGGGTGGGCGGGCGGTCGGTCGGGTGGTCGGTTGGGGGGGGGGCGGGGCGCGTGAGTGCGAGTGCGGGCGGGCTTGTGGGCGGGCGGGGCGTGCGGGCGTGCGGGCGGGCGGGCGTGCGTGCGGGCTTTTGGGCTTGCGGGCGTGCGGGCGTGCGTGCGGGCGGACGGGTGTGCTGGTGAACTGGCTTGCGGGCGTGCAGGCAGGCGGGGGGGGGGGGCGGGCGGGCTGGCGGGCGGGGGAGGGCGGGCGACAGACAGACACAATTTGCAAAAATGTCATGCATGTTGGCATATCACATATAGGAGGTAAATGGTTAACATAATACACACCATTTTCATTTAATGAACGTCAATTTAATAATATTACGTACGTTACAATACATTTTATGTTTTGGCATATGCCATGTGTGTGGTTGTTTCTTGATGTGTTTTTGTACAGTATGTTAGTCATATCACGGCGGTCAATTTACTTACTCACAATTAAAATTTCAATGCTGTGTCGTTGTTTTGGAATGTTGGGGACAAGGGCTCTTCAAGTCTTCAACAAGTGGGGACATGAAATACTTCTTCATCTTTACTTCTATAATAAGTTTTTACCACTCGCTCTTGCTTTTATTTATTCCTATAGTCCCAAGATGAAACACACATATAAACTTTTAAAAACAGGGAAAATTGACATTATATTTAAAAAGTTTTTTTTATTTGCTATGATTAAGAAGCGAACATTTGTTTTTTCTCAACAATCCTCCAGTGTTCAAAAAATAAAGATACAATCGATATATATAACAGCCAAAGCTTGTGAAAAGGTCGTTTTGAGGTAGCCTGTTAGTTGTAAATGTTACTTGAGGCGCTTATGGACGATATTGTGCGGTTGGGAATTCCTTAAGGATGTTAGTTATATGGTAAACTTTGCTTACATAAGCACTAGGTAAAAACCACATAAATAGATTGTGTGCCTTTCAATTTGACAGTGTCTTCAATATTCGTAGGTTTGGTAAATCGCTGATACGTGATTGGATGGTACAATCCACAACCTACCAATACAATGTCCTGTTTTACCAATTGAAAACATGTTTCGAATTGCGCTTTCAATTTTACTTAATGTCAAATAATGCAATACTAAAATAAATATTAGGATATTTTAATAACTGAATATTCGTAAACCAAATGCACTATTCCTAACCATCCCTAGTTAAACTGAATAAGTCATTCTGAATTTCTAATAAACCTTTGCCATCGGATCCTATTAAGAAAGTCCGGTTGACTTGAATCAGATATAGGAGGAGGATAGCCGTAAAAAGGGGTTTAAGACCAATCCCTATGCGAGTTATGTGGCCGGGCCGGAGATCGGAAAGCAGGAGGATGGCCGTAGAAAGGAGTTCATGACCAATCCCCATGCAAGTTATGTTGCCGGGCCGTAGATCGAATAGGAGGAGGATAGCCGTAGAAAGGAGTTTATGACCAATCTTTAAACGAGTTATGTGGCCGGGCCGGAGATCGAACAGAAGGAGGATAGCCTTGGAAGGATTTCATGACCAATCCCTATACGAGTTATGTGGCCGGTCCGGAGATCGAATATGAGGAGGATAGCCGTAGAAAGGCGTTCATGACCAATCCCCATGCGAGTTATGTGGCCGATTCGGAGATCAAACAGGAGGAGGATAGCCGTAGAAAAGAGTTCATGACCAATCCCCATGCGAGTTATGTGGCCGGGCCGGAGATCGAACAGAAGAAGGATAGCCGTAGAAAGGATTTCATGACCAATCCCTATACGAGTTATGTGGCCGGTCCGGAGATCGAATATGAGGAGGATAGCCGTAGAAAGGCGTTCATGACCAATCCCCATGCGAGTTATGTGGCCGGTTCGGAGATCTAACATGAGGAGGATAGCCGTAGAAAGAAGTTCATGACCAATCCCCATGCGAGTTATGTGGCCGGGCCGGAGATCAAACAGGAGGAGGATAGCCGTAGAAGAGTTCATCACCAATCCCCATGCGAGTTATGTGGCCGGGCCGGAGATCTTATAGGGGGTGAATAGCCGTAGAAAGGCGTTCATGACCAATCCCCATGCGAGTTATGTGGCCGGGGCGGAGATCGAACAGGAGGAGGATAGCGGTAGAAAGGAGTTCATGGCCAATCCCTATGCGAGCTATGTTGCCGGGGCGGATTTCGAACAGGAGGATGATAGCCGTAGAAAGGCTTTCATGACCAATCCACATGCTAGTTATGTGGCCGGGCCGGAGATCCAACAAGAGGAAAATAGCCTTAGAAAATAATTCATGACCAATCCCCATGCTAGTTATGTGGCCGGGCCGGAGATCAAACAGGAGGAGGATAGCCGTAGAAAAGAGTTCATGACCAATCCCTATGCGAGTTATGTGGACGGGCCGGAGATCTAATAGGAGGTGGATTGCCGTAAAATGGAGTTCATGACCAATCCACATGCGAGTTATGTGGCCGGGACGGAGATCGAACAGCTGGAGGATAGCCGTAGAAAGGCGTTCATGACCAATCCCAATGCGAGTTAAGTGGCCGAGCTGGAGATCAAACAGAAAGAGGATAGCTGTAGAAAGGAGTTCATGACCAATCCCCATACGAGTTATGTGGCCGGGCCTGACATCGAACAGAATGAGGATAGCCGTAGAAAGGCGTTCATGACAAATCCCCATGCGAGTTATGTGGCTGGGCCGGAGATCAAACAGGAGGAGGATAGCCGTAGAAAGGAGCTCATGACCAATCCCCATACGAGTTATGTGGCCGGGCCGTATACCGAACAGGATGAGCATAGCCGTAGAAAGGCGTTCATGACCAATCCCCATACGAGTTATGTGGCCGGGCCGGAGATGGAACAGGAGGAGGATAGTCGTAGAAAGGAGTTCATGACCAATCCCCATACGAGTTATGTGGCCGGGCCGGAGATGGAACCGGAGGAGGATAGCCGTAGCAAGGAGTTCATGACCAATTCCCATGCGAGTTATGTGGCTTGGTCGGATATCTAATAAGAGGAGGATAGCCGTAGAAAGGAGTTCATGACCAATCCCAATGCGAGTTATGTGGCCGGGCCGGAGATCGATTAGGAGGAGGATAGCCGTAGAAAGGAGTTCATGACCAATCCCCGTCGGGGATATGTAGCCGGGCCATGGATCGAACATGAGGAGAATAGCTGTAGAAAGGAGTTCATGACCAATCCCCATGCGAGTTATGTAGCCGGGCCGGAGATCGAACAGAAGGAGGATAGCCGTAGAAAGAAGTCCATTACCAATCCTCAAACGAGTTATGTGGCCGGACCGGAGATCGAACAGGAGGAGGATAGTCGAAGAAACGATTTCATGACCAATCCCCATGCGAGTTATGAGGCCTGGCCGGAAATCGAACAAGAGGAGGAAAGTCGTAGAAAGGATTTCATGACCAATCCAAATACGAGTTATGTGGCCGGTCCGGAGATCGAATATGAGGAGGATAGCCGTAGAAAGGCGTTCATGACCAATCCCCATGCGAGTTATGTAGCCGGTCCGGAGATCAAACAGGAGGAGGATAGCCGTAGAAAAGAGTTCATGACCAATCCCCATGCGAGTTATGTGGCCGGGCCGAAGATCTAATAGGAGGTGAATAGCCGTAGAAAGGAGTAAATGACCAATCCCTATGCGAGTTATGTGGCAGGGCCGGAGATCGAACAGGAGAATCATATCCGTAGAAAGGCGTCCATGACCAATCCACATGCTAGTTATGTGGCCGGGCCGGAGATCGAACACGAGGAAAATAGCCTTAGAAAAAAATTCATGACCAATTCCCATGCTAGTTATGTGGCCGGGCCGGAGATCAAACAGGAGGAGGATAGCCGTAGAAAAGAGTTCATGACCAATCCCCATGCGAGTTATGTGGCCGGGCCGGAGATCTAATAGGAGGAGGATAGCCGTAGAAATGAGTTCATGACCAATCCACATGCGAGTTATGTGGTTGGGGCGGAGATCGAACAGCTGGAGGATAGCCGTAGAAAGGCGTTCATGATAAATCCCCATGCGAGTTATGTGGCTTGGCCGGAGATCAAACAGAAGGAGGATAGCCGTAGAAAGGAGTTCATGACCAATCCCCATACGAGTTATGTGGCTGGGCCTGAGATCGAACAGGATGAAGATAGCCGTAGAAAGGCGTTCATGACAAATCCCCATGCGAGTTATGTGGCTGGGCCGAATATCAAATAGAAGGAGGATAGCCGTAGAAAGGAGTTCATGACCAATCCCAATACGAGTTATGTGGCTGGGCCGGAGATCAAACAGGATGCGGATAGCCGTAGTAAGGCGTTCATGACCAATCCCCATACGAGTTATGTGGCCGGGCCTGTGATCGAAAAGGATGAGGATAGCCGTAGAAAGGCGTTCATGACAAATCTCCATGCGAGTTATGTGGCTGGGCCGGAGATCAAATAGAAGGAGGATAGCCGTAGAAAGGAGTTCATGACCAATCCCAATACGAGTTATGTGGCCGGGCCGGAGATCGAACAGGATGAGGATAGCCGTAGAAAGGCGTTCATGACAAATCCCCATGCGAGTTATGTGGCTTGGCCGGAGATCAAACAGAAGGAGGATAGCCGTAGAAAGGAGTTCATGACCAATCCATATGCGAGTTATGTGGCCGGGCCTGAGGTCGAACAGGTTTAGGATAGACGTAGAAAGGAGTTAAGGAACAAACCCCATGCGAGTTATGTGGCCGGGCCAGTGATCGAACAGGAGAAGGATAGCCGTAGAAAGGAGCTCATGACCAATCCCCATTCGAGTTATTTGGTCGGGCCGGAGATCGAACAGGAGAAGGATAGCCGTAGAAAGGAGTTCATGACCAATCCCCATGCGAGTTAAGTGGCCGGGTCGGAGATGGAACAGGAGGAGGATACCCGTAGCAAGGAGTTCATGACCAATCCCCATGCGAGTTATGTGGCCGGGCCGGAGATCTTATTAAAGGAGAATAGACTTAGAAAGTAGTTAATGACCAATCCCCATGCGAGTTATATGGCCGGACCGGAGATGTAACAGGAGGAGGATAGCAGTAGCAATGAGGTCATGACCAATCTTAATGCGAGTTATGTGGCCGGGTCGTAGATCGAACAGGAGGAGGATAGTCGTAGAAAGGATTTCACGACCAATCCCCATGCGAGTTATGTTGCCGGGCCGGAAATAGAACAGGAGGAGGAAAGCCGTAGAAAGGATTTCATGACCAATCCCTTTACGAGTTGTGTGGCCGGTCCGGAGATCGAACACGAAGAGCATAGCCGTAGAAAGTAGTTCATGACCAATCCCCATGCGAGTTATGTGGCCGATCCGGAGATCTAATAGGAGTAGAATAGACTTAGAAAGGAGTTCATGACCAATCCCCATGCGAGTTATGTGGCCGAGCCGGAGATCTAATAGTAGGAGGATAGCCGTAGAAAAGAGTTCATGACCAATCCCCATGCGAGTTATGTGGCCGGGCCGAAGATCTAATTGGAGGAGGATAGCCGTAGAAAGGAGTTCATGACCAATCCTCATGCGAGTTATGTGGCCGGGCCGGAGATCTAATAGGAGGAGGATAGCCGTAGAAAGGAGTTCATGACCAAAAAATCCCATGCGAGTGATGTGGTCGGGGCTGAGATCAAACAGCTGGATGATAGCCGTAAAAAGGAGTTCATGACCAATCCCCATGCTAGTTATGTGGCCGGGCCGGAGATCAAACAGGAGGAGGTTAGCCGTAGAAAAGAGTTCATGACCAATCCCCATGCGAGTTATGTGGCCGGGCCGGATATCTAATTGGAGGAGGATAGCCGTAGAAAGGAGTTCATGACCAATCCCCATGCGAGTTATGTGGCCGGGGCGGAGATCGAACAGCTGGAGGATAGCCGTAGAAAGGAGTTCATGACCAATCCCCATGCTAGTCATGTGGCCGGGCCGGAGATCGAACAGGAGGAGGATAGCCGTAGAAAGAAGTTCATGACCAATCCCCATGCGAGTTATGTGGCCGGGCCGGAAATCGAACAGGCGATCCTTGGACTTGAAGTTCAGCGCTCGTTTTACTGAGCTAGCTAGCACGTTATTTGTTAATATGCATAAGTTGTGTTCACTGCGAGTAATTATATGAGCACAAAAGTGACGGACTGTGTGTCTGTCATTTTTGTTGTATCTGTCATTCAGATCAGACACTACAAAGGGTAAGCAATTTAGCAACGTATTGTCTGTTATCTTACACAATGGTTTGTTTGATGTGCTACTATGATAGCAATGAAGTAAACGCAAATGTAGGGAAGTTATTTTTTTATTAAATACCAAAAGGGGAAAATACCGCCACAGTGAGGTTATGTATCTTGATAGCGAGTTAAAAATATCAACAACAGAAAGGTTTCGATGTGTCTATTGTGAATTGTAAAGTTTCATAAGATAGGCATCTAAAGACGAAATCTTTACAAAAAAACAATCTGAACAAACATACCGCACGAAACAAAACCTTAATAAACCTGCACTCGCGTGACAACTTTAACGCAATGTTATCTGAGGCATCATGATGTAAAATTAAGTTCCTTAATTTCGATATTTGCAACAAAACACACAATAATGTTCAGTAACTTTACCGAAAGTTTTGGAAATCAATTGCAAAATACCAGTACCACAACAATCAATCCTTGATCAATTAAAGGTAGTTCACTTCAAAACTCATCCTTATTTGTTCAAATAAAGCACTCTGATCAGGAACTGTGAAATGAGAACAAGTGCTCATCAACTAGTTAGAATATGTGATATACGGTCAACGTATAAATATTTATGTTGAGTCACTGTATCACCCCCGGAAACCCGATATGCTGTGAGAAGTTGGATGTGCTTGGAGAAGTTGCCGATAGATTTCGATGAATTTCGGTAGGATAAGTAAATCCAGTTCTATAATTGTTTAAAGGCATTTTTGCATTAAAATATATTTTGGTGTATGCACAGGAGATATTACCATGTATGTTAGAAAAATCCTGGTTAATAAATTCAGGATTTATTGAAATATGGCTATTTAAAGTCGACGATGAAGGGATTTGTCCTATATTAAGCACTTTATTTACAAATTTCTTTAAAGGTATGCCAATGAAAAGGCTGTTGCACTGACAATTATATTAACCAATGTCCCCGAGTAACATATCCGACGGGGTTTCTTAAAAAAAATCGTATTGGTGGAAAAATTCGACTTTACATTCAACATGTTGATGAAAAAAATGATATGACATGGTGCTGTACAAAGATGTCGAGATATGACATGAGTGCAGTTCATTTATAAAGTTAAAAGCTAACTATTACAGCTGATTTATGCCCACTCTGATGCATTGTAGATCATTTTCATTGAACTTTGAGGTTTTATAATTATATCCGTTCTGAAGCTAAGTTAATTTCCAGCTTATTTGTATCTTTTTGTATTGTTTAAAAATCATTGTAAATGTAAAGCAGTTGATTTATACAGGTAAAAATATTTAATCCTAACGTAATTTGCTTTTCCTGATTAAAAAAAATGAAGAGTGATATACATTTAAATTACTTATTTCTTAATTCCATTTATCAGCAACACATATGGCGTGATGCAACACACGGATAATCAATTAGCACACAAACTATTACATTAAATTGAATATATTTCTTCAATTCATTATTACAGTATTATTATATAAATATAACACATATTATTTACATCGCTGCATAATAAATGTAATATTGTATCGCGAATATCAATCAGATCATCAACAGAACATAATTCAACGATCAGCCGTTTTCTCACGTCCATCAGTATTTCTACCGTACGTCTCTTTATCTGCTACATTATAGCATCCGACAAATCCAACATACCGTTCTTATCGCGACATTCATTCGGCTGCGTTCTCCTTCTCCAGCTGCAGCAGCTCCAGCTCCACCCTGGTCTTGCTGAACGACCGTCCTATCTTCGGCAATCACATTCTCTCTCTCTCTCTCTTTCTTGGAGAGAGAGGAGAGAGAGAGAGAGAGAGAGAGAGAGAGAGAGAGCTAGAGAGGAGAGAGAGAGAGAGAGAGAGCAGAGAAGAGAGCGAGAGAGAGAGTAGAGAGCGAGAGAGAGAGAGAGAGAGAGAGCGCGCGGATAGAGATACCGCAGATCATCGACGAGATCAGATCGCTCTACTAGATTCTCTCTCTCTCTCTACTCTACTCCTCTCTCTCTCTCTGCTCTACTTCCCTCTATCTTTTCTCTCTCTTCTCTCTCTCTCTCCCTCTCTCTCTCTCTCTACTTCACAACCCGCCTGATTGCCTAACACTGGATATCTTCGTCGTTCCCCAGCCGGGTCATTATAGTACAGATCTCCACGGACACACTTTCAAAAATATTCTGGAAACACAAACGCGAAATCTGAACGTTAATTAACGAATTTTATTTGAACTAGTAATACATTAAAACACATGTTTCGGAAACCGGTTCAAATATAGTTTCACACAATGTTTATTTTTATTTTTTTATTCTTGAAGTGTAAAACCTTCTGATAAACGATGCAACTGTTTGTTGAAATACTTATTTATACTAGAAATTGTAGGAGTACTATTGCTTGCATACATCTTTGTTTTTATGTGTAGGTGTTTTGTGTATAAAAGTACATATATTAACATTTAGTTTCATTAGTAGTGTTGGTAGGCACTTCGTTATTATGTTATTATTATGATGGAATCTGACTTTTTGAATCAGTAAATTCCTTGAAACGTGCGCGTGTAAATACTTTGTTAAATGTGGATGAAGCGAACAGAAAATTGAAGGTCTACATTGACAGCATATAAAACATATATCGCAAGTCTTCGTCTATGAACGACTTCCAGTTACGCCAACGCCACGCAGTGTAACAAACTGAAGCGTCAGTTCTGCTCGATCCGTCCATTACCAATCCCAGCAAGCCCATTGCCTGCGCGTTTGTTTGCCTGTAAGCCTTTTTTACATAGGCAAATCCGCGGTTAACGTGAAAACGCGCGTTTCCGTTAACATACTAATACACCTTTAATTAAGCCATTTTTGCATGAATAAGTTAAATTACTAATGGTAGGATTGATACATAAACACAATTATAATTGCTTTACGTGGAATACTAATAAGAAATTCGACAATGTCCGACTCATCTGTCATGGCACGATACATGCAAGTTCCAAGATGGAATCTGTTCTCATTCTGACTTGAAAAGACATACCACGCATATTGTATTCATTGATATAGACCCTGTCACCCTCCAAACCATTGATATAGACACTGTCACCATCCAAGTCATTGAAATAGACACTTTGTCCCTCAAAGCCATTGATATAGACACTTGGAAGCGACACACCATTATTATTTGTATTTTTCGTTGTAATGTAGGGTACCGTTAATGTATAATATAATTAAACTGTAAAATAAAGCAGTGTTATCTCAGTAACCCGTCGTACCCTAAAAGCATACACAACGAAACTAGTATTTAATTGAAACACATGTAAACCTCGTCCGTACGGTAAATTAACTGGACAGTTGCTGGCGCGAATACGAACGATAAAAATGAGAATGTCACTTTACGCAATCGCATTAAGCTCAGTTTTTCAAGATCGAAGCTCAAATGGTGTAAATACATCACCTCAAAGCATTTGGAAGAAACTGAAAAAAGGGTTTGTTCCACTGAACTTACCTCAAATACGCAATCAATATTAAGGTTTAACTGTATCATTATTAGTTGAAACAATACTATTTAAATATAAGCCTGTTTCGCTCGGAAAATATGACTTAATACATGTGGGTTCAGTGTCGTCCAATATTAGCCTTTGCAATCCACATGGGCGTAACTGGGACAACACCGCTTCCATGGATTTTGTTTTTCAAACGAAGTATACTTTTTATGAGAATAAAGTTAAGGAGGAAATTGTCATACCCACATGCATTAAACCCCACTCTCCAAGAGCGAAACGAATGACAAAGTTACTTTAATTCAACCATTCTACTATTTATGTAAAGGATAGGAAAGTGAACGACTGCATTAAATACTATTGCAAATATACATATATCTTACGTATATAATTAGTATTGCTAAGTATACGTCCTATCAGATTGAGTTTAAGATGCGCAGATTAATAAATGACAATATAAAGCGCATTGAAGAGACTGACAAAGACCCCATATAGATTGCGTTTACATTAACCAATAGTTTTCCCTCGTTTTTATATAATATTTATATGAATAGTGTTCATCTACATCGTGTGTTTCTTAATTGAGCTAATTACCCAACATAACGTTACAATAAAAAGCGTTCTTAATTCCCTCGAATTATGGGGCTAATGAGTTTTTAGAATGAATGATAATTCAATGACATGATATAACTGAAACTGTGAATAATGTCAAAATAAGCACGGATTTAGTTACATTTCCGTTCAAGTCTCTTGTGATTTGTATTTGAAGTGTTGTATTTGTAACCATAATTATTTATTCTGCTTGTTGATGGAGACATTGACGTATGTGGTTTTGGAGGGCGCTCGTCAAACAAAATTGAGCCATATTCTATTAAAACTGGGCTAAATGCATGATCGTAAAGTGTAATCCCAGATTAGCCTGTTCAGTCCGTACCAGACAAAAATGATAACAGTTTACGCATTAACTAGATTTTCGCATGAATGTTCTTCCTTTAAACAAACAATTGTGCAAAGAGACAACTACAACTGTATGGTGTAAAGTCCGCATGTTCTGTACGAAGCCGATATTACGAGTTTTCAAACATAACCTACACACGGACGGTTCGGGGTTGAAATTCAAACTATAAACAAATTGAGTTATCTTACAAAAGCGTAGTGTAAACAAAACAAGCACGTCTTTAAAAAGAATACCTGCAGTAAAATTCATATTGAGACAACAAGAACATCAATATGATCGGAAATATGAACTTCTTGACTACAAGTTATGTCAATCTTGAACCTAAGACAAATATACTTATGAGTCCATACTATAGATACACATTACATTCTGATAATGAAAAGTCATGAGGATATTGTCCATTATAACGTACATTTCTAGAGTATGGGTTGTAGGTAAAGCCCGACGTAAAACTCCAAGTTTTAACCATTTATTGTAACAAATCGTAGTGTGCCTAGATTTGGAAACTGAAATGCATTTCAATTTTATTTAAATTTACTTTAATATTGGTTTTTGCATGTACAATACAGTAGAGTTAGCGATTGTGTTCCGAGAGGTTGCAATTAATAGCGATTGCGTTTTTAACCGTTTTAAACCGTTTTTAAGCGTTTGTTTGCGATTGTTTGCGATTGTTTGCGCTTATTTTTATTGCGCATGCGGAGCTATGAAAACCGATGAAAAGGCGGGGTTTATGTGAACTATATTTAGATATGTCATATTTATAGATTTACAGCACGGCGCGCATGCGAAAAAAAGAAAACCCGCGTTTTATTTATGATATGCGCGGTAGACAGAGTTTGTGTAAACGTATAAGTCTGTGTTCTTGTTTTCAGATGGTCGCTTTAGCGACCGTCTAAAGCGCTTAGTGTAAAATTCAGGTCGGTACGGCCTAGGTATGATTAACCCAATTCCCGCTTACTACGCGCAAGAAAGAGTTGTATAATGTATGCAAGAGGTTTGAGTTCTCCAATTATGTTTATTCACAAATGGAAACATTATATTAATATCGTGTTAAATGCAATAGTTTCGAATGGTGTTTTATAGAAAAGAATAAACAAACAATGATCATATTGTACGTGTCGCGGAGGAGATTGTTTATGAATAATTAAAATAGTCCTCTTTCTGCTTCGTCTGCTTGACGTAGTATTTTCGCTCATCTCATTCATAACTCTGAGGCTGGCGATAAACAAAGGGGAGTCCGGGTGAGAATAACGCACTAGTATAAGGTTACGCTTGTTTATATTCACAGGTCTCAATTAATAATACGTTGACCACGAGTTCAACAATTATTACAGGGATACAATAGACAACATAAAAAATGTTTCATTATCGCTGAAACGGTTAAAAAAACATTTAAATATAACAAGAATATTCTCTAAAAAATGAAGTCTTGCTGTTTTGAAATAAGGTTTGGAATTTTGGTTTCAAAATAACTTAATTCAAAACAAAAGTTTAATTATAGTGTTGTTTACTTGTTAGTCGCATATTTACCGCGTTATGACGTGTGTTATAATAGGCAAATTAGTAAAATTCAATCTGCCTTCGAACATAGAATGAATGGGTCAATTAGGTGCTGCGTGTCCTTTGCTTACTTCAGTTAGAGGTCAATTCTTTACGTAATAGCAATCACAAGGCTCCGGCTTCAAAGGAATTGCGGAGCGTTCTTACATAATAAAAGTCGTAGTCGCATGGTATTTGCGTTTTGCGTCCTATCTGGTCACGTGGTTCTTTTTCGCGGGTGTTTTGGCATTCATGATATGAGGTTATTAATAGATGCGCCTGTCGATAAACAAAGGAAAGTTTACGGGTTATAACAGCGCAATAGGTTACGCTCTCGCCTACAACTCAATGACGTAGTACAGGTCGTAAATTGAGAGATTCGGGAAAAAGTTGACGCTTATTTATATTCTCAATTTATAAAACGTTGAACATAAGTTCAACACTAACTTCAGCGATACGATAGACAAAAAAAAGTTTCATAATCGCTAAACCCGAATATAACAAACAATTTATAATAATAATACGAATGCAATAGTAGAAGGTTAGTAGAAGGTTAAGCTTGTTTATATTCACAGTTCTCAATACATAGACAGTTGGATATGAGTTCATCAATTACTACAGGCATACTATAGGCAACCTCGAAAATGCTTTTTAATCGCTAAAACCGAAAACAACTTAATATATTATATTAAATATATTTATAATAATAAATGTCTTTTAAAAATGTAGTCGGCGTATACGCTGACTTTGAAATAAAGTTAGCAATTTACTTTTCTAAATAATTAAATACAATTAAGGTTCATGTATAGGCTTCATTTTGAAAAATGTGGGACCCCTTGCATTGAACACAAATTTGACTAAAGGAAGAGTGCCACATTTAAAAAATGTATACATATATGCTTTAAAGGATGTTTTTCCTTCAAACTGCTACCAATTTTGTACATCAACGTATCATAACATCCACAAAATCAATCAAAATACAAAGCGATTTTAACACTAAAATATACATTATTTTCAAAAATCTGAATCATGTTTATTCCACGTATTTCGGCGGAAAATTATATAACTAGTGAATTATATCGACATTGACGAGGACAAGTTACGCTTAAATAGTAAAAAAAAGTTTACATATCTAGAAATATCAAAACTCGAACACATGTCATTTCATCATCATGGGGGCAGCCATTTTTAAATTAATAAAATAGAAAGAAACATGCTAAAAACTCACTCATCGCCTAATTGACATTCCAAACGGTTGACGATGACAAATGCATTGGATTGTAATCTTTCCATTGATGTTTGCAAACTGCACGATCAGACCTCATAAACACTCAAAAGAATAACTATGTAAGAAGCATTTCACCAATGTTTACACTCGTTGTCGAATCACATGTAATTAATTATTGCGCATAAAATAGTACGCTTACAGACTGACAGAAAGATCGATACGTAACTCCGTTCAATTCATCACGGCATACTATTCTATTGATAATATATAATTATACATCGCTTTAACAATCTAAAAGTAGAAATAATTCTTTTAAACGGAATTTTTAATAACGAAAGTGAAAACAACGGAAGTTGGATGGATATTCTGTGAGATGCACTTCGGCTCCATGAAAACAATACGAATAAACTAAAAAAGACGTGTGGGTGACAATTTTCAGCTGGAAAATATTTGAAATAGGGTAAGTGATGATATCTCTACGTGGTCATTTCTGTTATTTAGTGCGATCTCTTGTTGATAAATGTTAATAGTTGTGTTACTAGTTGCCACCCAACTGTCAACTTAAGTATGTGTTTTCTCAGGTATGTGTATACATATACCCGGTTTTCTCACCACTGCACGTGGTTTCGACCGATTTGTTTTGCACGTTTTTCTACGGATCACAGCGATGGCCACGCTTTTAAAATGGGTAGAAGGAATCGAAATATAAAATCAATCGTTTTGCCAATTTCTATATATTCCTTTACAATATTATATGTCGTCTGCAATCTATTTCAATTTGAGATGTTTTAAAATATGCAATTTGGTTGAGAGTTAAATAACAAAATTGTTAAGCCTTTGAAATAGAATTGTGACTCTTATTATCCACCATACCTGGATTTTTAAAAAGTAGTTACGTTTTAGTTATTTTTAGAACTTTGTTTAGGATATTAGGCAGTTGAATAAAAACTCATTTGTTGTTTTATGACAATAATTTTCTGTGAAATGTTGCTAACTTGACCTTGTATATGTATATAGCTTTATATTTATTCAACTTAAGGGAGTGCATATCCTTCCTAACTTTAGATTGAGATTTTGTAAATTGGTTTAAAAATGTATTATAAAATGATATATAGTTAGACCATATTGTACCACATTAAATGAAGAAAACCCAAAGCGAAGTTTTAATAAATTGTATCCCCATGAACCTTAAACAAAAGTTAAACTATTGTGTTGTGTTTTTCACTTGTAAGCTGCATATTCACCGCATGAAATGTGTGTTAGCATTGTCAAACCACACATTAGTGTGAGTAAATAAAAAATATACTACGGGAGAGCACTTCATATGTGTCCTCATATGCCTTGTTATGAGTATCTTTCTTTACTATCGAAATATATCGTATGTTTATATTTGACGCAGTTTTCTTTCGACACATTTAAATCACACGTCAATAGCGCCGTCATGCGAAAATGGGTCGTATGCGTTTCGGCAAGCGTTTGTTAAACCCAACACGTGCTTTTTCGCAGTCAGGCCATAGGCGATGCTGTTCGCTTTAAAATCACTCAATATGTTATGTTTCCCCTTACCAGAAGGAGGGATAGCTGAGTGGGCTATTTATATGATGGGCGCATATGGAATAAGAACCATTTTCGCATGATGAGAGTCATTACAAATCTCATTGCGAATTGAAAATGCCATATTTAAGAACAATGCTTTTTGATACAAAATTGAATTCAAAATAGCAAACTTGTTAATAATGGCAGCCTATCCACAAATTAAGGAATGATTTCCAGACGTGCTGACCAAGTACGGCAAACATTGTGGTATGATAATTAAACGATTTTCTCTTATCGTGACACTATACTATTTCGCTAATGATTGTTTTCTCATCTTGGAGGCGAAAGTGAAATTCTGCGAAGTGGATTGTAACGCGTAATTGTAACAGGGCCACAATTTGTGTCGTTTGAGCATACAGAGAGTAGTCCGGAATTCCTTACACTGAACAGTGCTACATCCTTTGAATTGAGCACATACGCAGTGATGTAGCAAAAATTCACAGGTTGTATCTCGAATCAGCTTATTAAATATTCGACAATATTCATGCGTGTCTGTTGGCGTTATGTAAAAGTAACTAAGATGAAAACTGAAACAGCTACGCCTAAAAGCGCATTAGTGCTCTAAACCTATGTTTATGTTAGCGTTGTTGACACCGTGTGAACTGCTCGGGTAACAAGTAAAGCATAGAAAGCAATGTCTATATACTTTTATTCCTCCATATACAAGATACGAATATTATTGTATATTTTGAATTTGTATATGGTGTCAAAAATCAAAAGTTTTGTACACGGAACTTTCATTATGAATTTATATTCTTGGTGAGATAGTCATTTGATATTAGAAAAAATATTCCTTTAATATGATGGTGACTGCAAATTTTCTTTATATTAAGTTCTCATTACCATTTTCATCATACTTTCTATGCTTTCCAAACTTCCAAAAAGCATGTTTTTTTTTTAATTTTGTCTTAGTTATTTCTATGAAATAATAAGGATGATAAAAAGTGCACACAAAACTCGACCCGTGCGCGATGACACACACTTTATAAAATTGAATGGCGTGTGTTCATTTCAAACTTGCGATTGATTTTCAAAAATGAATTGGGTGTTAAATTATGCAATAGCGAACATCTTCAGTGCCTTCAGCGCTTTGATTACTTTATATAGACAGACAGACAGACAGACAGACAGACAGACAGACAGACAGACAGACAGACAGACAGACAGACAAAAAGACAGACAGACAGACAGACAGGCAGACAGTTGATTTAGACTTATACAGCAATTCATCGTCTTTATACTTAAATAAGGACACAAGTTTTGTCACATATAGAGGTATTACGAAAAAACTTGTTATAATATAAAATAGTCATTCAAGACTACAAGTACGAGTAAAGGAAATCAGTGGGAAGAACGCGTTAGTTCTATAAGGGCGGTAATACAACATGGAAATAATAAAAACCGCCACTTTTTTTGTTAAACATATTTACACATTTAACGTAATAAACGTATTAAGATAATGTTAACAAAACCTGCAAAAGTTTCATTTATTTTGGCATATCACATATGTGATAAATGGTTATCAAAATACACCAACTGTTCAGTTAATTAAATCAATTTAATTATATTACGTAATTTACAATAAATTTAATGCGTTTATATATATATATATATTACATGTTTGTTGTGTTTTGTTGTTGTTTGTTTTTGTATTCGATATTTCGCAGTTTTCAACAGTATTTCAGTCACATCACGGAGGTCAGTTTACTAACTCACACTTGTCCTTGCAATGTTTTGAGATGTTATGGACAAGGGCTCTTTCAATCTTAAACAAGTGGGGATAAATGAAATTAAATTTTGGGACACAGCTATGAAATAATTCTTAATATTTACTTCTCAAATAAGTCTTTACCACTCGCCCTTGCTTTTATTTTTTCTTATAGTCCCACGATTAAACACTCATTTAAACTTTTTAAAACAGGGAAAATTGCAAATATGTTTAGAAAAGTTCATTTTTTATTTGCTACGATTAAGAAGCAAAAATGTGTCTTTTCTCAACAATCCTCCAGTGTTCAAGAAAAGAAAGATACAATCGATAGATATAACAGCCAAAGCTTGTGAAAAGTTCGTTTTGAGGTAGCCTTTTAGTTGTAATTGTTACTTGGGGTGCATATTGACAATATGGGGCGGTTTTTACATTCATATAGGATATTATTTATATGGTCAAATTTGCTTACATAAGCACTAGGTAAAAACTATCAAAATATATGTGTGTTTGTCAAAGGTCTGACATTGTCCTCACTATTCGTAGGTTTGGTAAATCGCTGATATGTGATCGGATTTAACAATCCACATAAAATTAATAAAATGTCCTGTTCAACATTCAGATTAGACAAAATGAAGTCGCAACCAACACAAATAATGGTTCGACTTGCGCTTTCAATTTAACTTAAAGTCAAATAATGCAATATTAAGTTCAATTAAACCTGATTTTTGGTTATATGAATGAAGTGATGCACGTTTAAATAATGTGTTTATATTCTTAATGCGTGTATTTGTTTGTTTATAATAAAGTAGTATACAGTTTTAGTAATTGTACACATATATTGAATACCGAACAATTAAATATTCGGATTATTTCATAGCCGAATATTCGTATGTCAAATGCGCTATTCGTTGCCATCCCTAGTAAAATTAAATGAATACTTTGGAATTAATTGTCTTATTAACCTTCGCCAGCGGATCATATTTAGAAAGTCCGGCCGACTTGAATCAGAGGTAGGAGGAGGATAGCCGTAGAAAGGAGTTCATGACCGATCCCTATGCGAGTTATTTGGCCGGGCCGGAGATCGAACAGGAGGAGGGTAGCCGTATAAAGGAGTTCATGACCAATCCCCATACGAGTTATGTGGCCGGGCCGAAGTTCGACTAGCAGGACAATTGCCGTAGGATTTCATCACCAATCCCCATGCGAGTTATGTGGCCGGGCCGGAGTTTGAAGAGGAGGAGAATAGCCGTAGAAAGGATTTCATTACCGAGCTCCATGCGAGTTATGTGCCCGGGCTGGAGATTGAACAGGAGGAGGATAGCCGTAGAAAGGATTTCATGACAGATCTCCCTACGAGTAATGTGGCCGGGCTGGAGATCGAACAGGAGGAGGATAGTCGTAGAAAGGATTTCATGAACAATCCTCATGCGAGTTATGTGGCCGGGCTGGAGATCGAACAGGAGGAGGATAGCCGTAGAAAGGATTTCATGACAGATCTCCATGCGAGTTATGTGGCCGGGCTGGAGATCGAACAGGAGGAGGATGGCCGTAGAAAGGATTTCATTACCAATCCCCATGCGAGTTATGTGGCCGGGCCGGAGATCGAACAGGAGGAGGATGGCCGTATAAAGGATTTCATGACCAATCCCCATGCGAGTTATGTGGCCAGGCTGGAGATCGAACAGGAGGAGGATAGTCGTAGAAAGGAGTTCATGACCAATTCCCACGCGAGTTATGTGGCCGAGCTGGAAATCGCACTGGAGGAGGATAGCCGTAGAAAGGAGTTCATGACCAATCCCCATGAGAGTTATGTGGCCGGACCGGAGATCGAACAGGCGGAGGATAGCCGTAGAAAGGATTTCATGACCAATCCTCATGCGAGTTATGTTGCCGGGCCGGAGATCGGACAGGAGGAGGATAGCCGTAGAAAGGCGTTCCTGACCAATCCCCATGCGAGTTATGTGGCCGGGCCGGAGATCGAACAGGCGGAGGATAGCCGTAGAAAGGATTTCATGACCAATCCTCATGCGAGTTATGTTGCCGGGCCGGAGATCGGACAGGAGGAGGATAGCCGTAGAAAGGCGTTCCTGACCAATCCTCATGCGAGTTATGTTGCCGGGCCGGAGATCGGACAGGAGGAGGATAGCCGTAGAAAGGCGTTCCTGACCAATCCCCATGCGAGTTATGTGGCCGGGCCGGAGATCGAACAGGCGATCCTTGGACATGAAGTTCAGTGCTCTTCTTACTGAGCTGGCCAGCCCGTGATTTGTTAATATTCATTACATGTTAAGCGTATTCACTGTGAGTAAATAATATCGGCACAAAAATGACGTTTTTTGTTTTCTTTATCCCATAAACAACAATACATAAATACATACATAGTTGTTATTTGAACCAACGACTTTAACTAGTCAGAATGTAACTTATGAAAAAGATTGTATTTCTAACTTTGGTTTTATGAACGGCAATCATATAGCTGTTATTTGTCTTGCAGAGGGCTCTGGGATATTTTTGTTAATGAAGTGCCCGTTGATTGCTTAGTATATAACCTTAATTACCAATTAATTAAGCATACCAAGTTGATGTTTAATAAATAGGGCTTATAACGAATTCTGCAATAATAGTCGAATTATAGCTTGTCCCTATTGGAATTTATTCAAATACTTTATTTATTAATCCTATTATTCAAATGCCAGAACATCTTAACGTCGGAAACATTGTGATCTTTTTTGTAAAAACTAAAATTACAATAGAACGTGCTTCATTAAAACGGTTTAAAGCAATCATTATTTTAAAACATTATTTGTTTCATTATGTCTATTTCATATTTTTTTCATTTCCGGTTATCATAGATTCTACATATTACATACATCCTATATCTTACCTTGCTCTGTTATATAAGTACTGTATTTTGACGTTTGACCTTAAAGTATGACATTTACTTTGCAGATAACAACGTAGTTATTATGTGCGACACATTGTCACACGTAGGTGAACATTTGCACCGGGTCTGTTGAAAATCCTTTAATGCATGAATGCACAATTCAGGTCGGAAAGGCTGGCACACAAATGTATGGGTACAATTATGAGACAAAATGATTGTTATATACCCCAAAACACCTACTCATAGTGCGGTTATAATCTGTAATCTTGTAATGATAAAGTTCCATTTACAAATCAGTTCCAAAATATGGCAGTGCACATACTAATGCAATATTTAAAGTGAAATAAATAAAAACTCTACCAAAGTACATTTGTGTTTTCAATGACAGAGTCTCCTTAACTACGCTTGTCAGTTTTGTATATTCAGATAAGACACTAACAATGGCAAGTAACTCATTTACGTAGTGTGTCTCGTATCTCACACAATGGTTTATGTGATGTGCTACTATGATAGCAATAAAGTAAATGCAAAGTTAGGGAAGTTATTTTGTCATCATTACCAAATGGGAAAATACAGCCACAGTGAAGTAATGTATCTTGATAGTGAACTTAAAAATATCAACAACAGGAAGATTTTGATGTGTCTATTGCGAATTGCGAAGTTTCATAAGATAGGGATCTAAAGACGAAAACTTAACAAAGATCAAACTGAACTAACATACAACACGAAACAAAACAATTATAACCATGCACTCACATCACAGCTTTAACGCAAGTTTATCTGAGGCATCAGGAAGTAAAATTAAGTTCCTTAAGTTATATTTGTGTGACAAAAGACACATGAATGCCACACCTTACCGAAACCTTTTGAAAGCAATAGCAATACACCAATAACACATCTGTCAAGCCTTGATCAAGAAAAAATTGTGCATTTTATACTTTTGTCCTTAATTGTATAAATACAGCAATCTGATCAGGAAACTGTGAAATGAGAACAAATGTGGACAAGAACTCATCAACCATTTGACTCTTTTATTGTTAGCAAGTACAATGTTGATATACGGTCAACGTAAAATATGTATGTTAAGTCAGTGTATGTTTAAATATAAATCATTCCATTTGTAGACACAAAAAACAATGTTCAGGTTCGTTTATTATTGTTTCGTGTATTGCCTTTCTTATGTATAATACAGCCGCTAAGATGATATGTATCTGACACTTCATTAAATATTCATTTTTTCTTAAAATACAGTTTGGTCATATATTCGTTTCAGTTTGCCAAAAACTGTGGATAACTATTCCGTATAAAAAACGTTTTATATCATCATTTCAAAGCGCCGGGTAGTGAATTTAGTTCATATTTTAATTAAGATGAAATACAGAAATCACATTTGGAAATTGTAGCCTTATTTGTGTTTCCCGATTTATAGAAATAAAGAAGAATAATATATATTTGAATAACTGATTTCTTAATTCCATAAAGCAGCTTCTGATATGGCGTGATACAACATGCGGATTATCAATTATCACATAAACTATTAAATTGAATTAAATATATATTTTCAATTGATTATTACACCAACATTCTTATATAGATATCATACATATTATTACCACCCCTGCTTTCCGTAAACACCCCTTGACGGACCTTTCCTCTACCTCGCTCATTCGTCTCTGAATCTCCTTCAGGATAATAACCGAATCAAACCGCCAACCCGTTTTCATCTCTATATAAAATGGCTATTAATCGCATTCAGTTCATACTTTTCTCGCACACGTCAATGCATAATATATTTAATATTTTATCGTGCCTATCAATCAGTGCATCAAAAGCACAGCCTTCTACGATCAACCGTTTTCTCACCTCCTTCAGTATCTCCAGCCTCCTTCTCTTTATCTCCTACATAATAGCTTCAGACAAATCCAACATTCCGTTCTCATCGCGACATTTATTCGGCTCTGTACTCCTCCAGCTTTATCATTTGCAGATCCATCCTTTGTCTTGCTGAACTGCCCGTCGTATCTTCGGCAATCCCAGTATTACCATCGGACCTGCAGCCATCAATTCTGTGATCTAACTTAATCATGGAATTCGCTGGTTCTCCTGCATACCACTAGCTTCAATTAAATTCCTTTCCGAAATCGTGTGCTATTACAGTTGGAGTTTTCTAAGTCCGTCATGCAGGCAGTGGATCAAGCTCCCGGCATAACACTTGATCTACGATTACTCTCAGCTTGCCAAAGATCTATACTTTTAATTACGTATGTTGCAACGTCTTTCTTACAAGGCCTTAGGGCATATTTTACGATCATTTTAAGTATGACATATACTTGTTCTTGTGTTTCATTCAGATTGTTGTTTTGTTGCAAGTTCTACCTCAACGGTGTTGAAGCAAAAATTCCGCATTGTATTCACTATCCTAAAATCATGTCGGATTTAAAAGGGCTCCTTACTGTACGAAATCGGGTAATATTATTGGTGACTGGTGATAATGCTAGGTTTGACAGCCCATCATTTAAGGACGCTTGGACAGTGACACTGTAGTGAGATTGATCTGTCCACATGAAGTGGACCCTTAAATGCCACCGGTATCGACGGCCCTCAGTCATGATTCACCACTATTGAATGTGCACTTGCATGTGTCGAAAATTCATCCAGCAATAAACTACTACTAAATGGAACGTGTCTATATCCATAATCGTACCATGTAGCGTGGATTATTTGTAAACGTTTTTGCGCTGGTCTCTCTAGAAACAGTCTGCATTGTCCTTGATATATACGTGTATCCATCGCGAACAGATATATGGCGTCTCGTATGGTGTGAAAACTGATACCAGCATTAACACAGAGGACACCGCTCAGCACGTGCAAACGGTCCAAGTCTTTTCCGAAATAGCAGGTCAGCCCCTCTGTCTTGCTGCTAGCTGTCTTTCTAGATATATCACTGGTTTTCCCGGTACTTCACGTTAGGCCTGATTGCCTAACACTGGATATCTTCGTCGTATCCCAGCCGGGTCATAATAGTACATATATCCACGGACATACTGTCCAAAATATTCTGGAAACACAAAAACAAAATCTAAACGTTACCTAACCAGTAAATATTTAATTTTATTTGAACTAAAAATACATTAAAAAACAGGTTTCGGAAATCGGTTGAAATATAGTGTCAAAACAAGTTTTTATTTTTATTTTTGGAGTGTAAAGCCTTATGATAAACGATGCAACTGTTTGTTTAAATACTTATTTATACTAGTAATCGTACAAGTTCAATTTCATGCATACATCTTTTGTTTTATTTTTAGGTGTTCTTGTGTTTTAAAGTACATATATTAACATTTAGTTTCATTAGTAGTGTTGGTAGGCACTTTTTGTTTGAATTAGTAACGTCCTTGAAACGTGCGCGTGTATATATTTTGTTAAATGTGGATGGAGGGTATAGAAAAGGAAAGGTCTAGATTGACAGCTTATCAAACAGTTAGCGTATTGAAGTCTTCGTCTCTGAACGACTTCTAGTTACGCCACCGCCACGCGGGGTAAAAACCTCCAGCGTTCATGCTGCTCGATCCGTTCACTACCAATGCCAGAGTTCCCACTGTCTTCACGTTACTTTGCCCGTAAACATTTTTCACACAGGCAAATCCGTGGTCTACGTGGCAACGCGCATTACCTTTAACAATATAATAAATCTTAAATCAAGCCATTATTATTGTTTTTAAATAAATACGTGTAATGACCTATGATATATAGTATGACTGATGATCTAATAAAACTTAAGTTATATTTTCTTTACCGGGAAACTGCATCATACATTCGGCAGTGTCCGGTTGGTCTGTCATTACACAATACATGAACTATCAAAGAAGGTATCTGTTCTTATTCTGACCTGAACACACAACAAATTAACGCGCATATTGTATTCAGTGATATAGACACTTTAACCACCAAGCATTTTTGTATAGTTTAAACAGATCTATGCATCGACATAACGTAATTATTTTTAGGTGTCATTGTAATTTAAGGTACCATTGATGTAGTATCGTTTAAATAAAAAAGTATAATTACATTGTAAAATAAAGCAGTGTAAAATTAGAAACTCTTCGTAACTTAATAGCATACACAACGCAACTAGGTTTTAATTGTAATACATGTAAACCACGTCAGTGTTGTAAATTACCAGGGCAGTTGTCGGCGCGAATTAAAAACGATACAGATGGGGCTGACACATAACGCAATGGCATTAAGCTCAGTTTTTCAAGATCGAATCACAGATGAGGTAAATACATCACCTCAAAGCACCTTGCAGAAACAGACAAAGGATGTTTCCACTGAACTAAAATCAAAAACAAAATCAATATTAAGGTTAAAGTGTATGATTATTTGTTGAAAATATACTTTTTATATATAATCTAGTATTGCTCTGACAAAATCGGGCTTAATGAATGCGCATGCAGTGTCGGCCCAGGTTATCCTTTGCAATCCACACAGGCTTATCTGGGACACACCGCTTCCATGGATTTTGTTTTTTAAAGGAAGCATATTCTTAAAAACAATAAAGTCAAGGAGGAAAGTGTCATCCATCCCCATATTCATTACAAATACAAATACATAGCATTTATATAGCGCAACAATTATTTACATATTCTATTGCGCTTCACAATATTACATATTCAGCTTTAAGACCAAAACTTATTAACGATATACATTTATGTTCGAGAACGTGTAAAAAAACAACAAACAATTACTATTTTGGTTAGTAAAAATGCAGATTTCATACTAATCCTACAAGAACACTCATTGTTTGTAAAATTATCCAAAGAGATGTGTTTTCAGCCTTGATCTAAAACTGGCTTCAGATTGACAAGCTTTAAGATACTCAGGTAGATTGTTCCACCATTTTGAACCGACGACGGCAAGAGATCTGTCAGCAAGTTTTGTTCGTCGTCTAGGGATGTAGAAATTTGTGTCATTGCCATTAACCCCCGCTCTCCAAGAGCGAAACGAACGACATATTTACATAAATTCAACCGTTCAACTATTTTTCCCCTTCTCCTACCCATGGGCATGTGTGCATGTTTATAAAATGCATGCAACAAGTTTTATGTCTTTATCAAGGCAAACATGCTACACATTCCGGATGATACATCACAGTTTGTTATTATGTTGTATGAAACACTAACATGTCTAACATGGCTGCGTATAAGTCATATCAAATTTAGGTAAAGACGCTCATAGTGATTCCTGGCAATAATAAGTGCATTGAAGAGACGGACACAGACCTCAGTAGATTCAGATTAAATTTAAAAATCTGTATCCGCGCTTTTTAAAAATTTAATATTAATATGAACATTTTTCCTTTACACCATATGTTCCTAAATTGAGACAATTGCCCAGCAGAACGTTACAATAAATTGGCAAAGTGGTTTTACGAATGAATGATAATTCAAGTACATGATATAACTTACAGTGTGAATAATGCAAAAATAATCATGGATTTCCATCTAAGTTTATTATGATTTGTTTCTGGAGTGTTTTTTTACAAACCATAATTATGTATTTTGCTTGCCGATGGAGACAGTGGCGTATGCGGTTCTGGAGGGCGCTCTTAAAACCAAATTGAGCAATATTTTATTTAAACTGGGCTAAATGCATGATCGTAAAGTGTCACCCCAGAGAAATGACTTTCCTACCACTAGACCATGGTATTAACTATGAAAAGATAAATAAGTTGTTGTTTTTTACATGGCTCCGAAGCTGAACTATTTGCGTTAGCCTTTATGAAGCTCGAGTTCAAATATGTTATCTTAATAGGGCAAGTTCATGCGAACGTAACTCTAAACGTTGATACGCTTGGAGAGATGCTCGGCTTGCTGCTTACGTAAAACATGTGCCGGTATATTGATGCTTTTTTCTTACGTTGAGCTGGTTTTTTTTTATATTTGGAATAATAACCGGGTAAATGTGTTACGTATAACCATATAAAACGCAATTTAATCAAGTACAATTGAGCTCGATACGCTAAGTACCAACTTAGAATAACGCGAAATTAAATGGGTTCTAAAATATACTCGCATACAAATGGCATCATTCTAAAAAAAACTGTGCTTAATGGATGTGAGGTAGGTGTCGTCCCAAATAAGCCTGAGCAGTCCGCACATGCTAATCTGGGACGAATTGTTCCGCCTTAACTGTTTTCGCTAAGAAGAGACATCCTTTAAACGAAACATATTATACATTCGGACAGCACACGCTTAACTGGGACGACATTTTACGCACATGAATAAAGCCCCGTTTTCCCAGCGCCGAGCTCAAATGCGATTTACGACGTACCTGTGATCGTGATTCAGACAGTTACAATTACGTTACCCTATTGGTCATTAATGTATTGAGTAATTATATCTAAATTAAATTACACTGTTATACTTTTGCTTTCTCATTGAACATGAAATTGAAATACTGATGCTGATCCATGAAACCAATGACTATTTTCAAGTGCAAACACATTGATTTGGCTTTTAGTATAATTATTCTGTAATCATGTTATGTTTTGTGTTTATATGTATTAAATAACATTAATGTTTAATAGCTAATCATTCAAAATTATAGGATTGTTTATTCGTATTTTATTTCTTTCTAGATTTACAAGCGACAGCTTTTTTTTAAATTTTAATTTGATTTGAATGTGAATGTCTTTTCTAATTCGTTATAGTAAATCTTCAAAAAGAAGTGTAATAAACAGCAGTAAACACAAATTGTACCGTACATTTTCACAAATACTTATCATATATCAGAACTATTTGGAAGAGGTTCCATTTAATCATTTCTTAAAATACCTTAATACCAGGCAGGTAGGCAGGCAGACAGACAGACATAAATACAGACAACCAGAAAGACTGACATATACAGATAGACATGTAGGCAGACCGACAGGCAGGCAGGCGGGAGGACAGACAGACAGACATACAGACTAACAGACAGACAAACAGACAGCCAGAGAGAAAGGCGTGCAAACAGACTTGGCATCGAATGATAAATGAACATTATTGCAATATCTTCCGACCAACAAGGTACTTTAAAAACATATCGATCAAATGGACCGGTCATTAATTGGCGTTCCAACATCGGCAATAACGTGAAAACAACATAAAATTATGTTATTTAAATGAGCCGTGCTCTGTTAAAACCGGGCATACTTATTTTGAGTAAAATATCGCCCCAGATTAGCATGTGCAGTTGAATTCAGTTCAGGCTGAAGGTGTCTCAAATGATAAGACTAAGCAGGATAATCTGGGACGATACTTTAAGCAAACGCATGGAGTCCGGTTTCATAAAAATATCATGATGTCGGGATTTGCCTCATCTAGCGGAATCCCTGGTGCTTCCAACTGCGAGAGAGTGCTTGATAAGACGCCTAATTTTCTTGTTTTTTAAATGATGTAACATATTCATGGTCGTCGTAACATGCTAGCCTATTCTTTTAATTTTGCTTATAACCCGTTTTCACATGACTGCGTTATAAAATAATATCTTTCGCCAAAGAACGATGTTTACACATTCAAAGTACAACGCTGAGTATATCCTTAACTTCAAATTACATCCGAAAATCACTCTGTCTGTAGTCCAATATTGCATATTAAAATTGAGAAAAGTGCGAGTCTTTTTGACGTTTTATTATAAACGCGACTTATTTCACACGTACATGCACTGTATATCGACGCATTTCAATTGTCAATTTATCACATTTTCCTTATTTCGTGCAATGTGCATTGTTTATAATCCGTGCATATACTTTTGACATTTTTAGAATGTACAACAAGCCATACAAATATCGCACAATTCATAAATAATCTACAATATTTGCTTTCCGATTAAATTCATGTTAGGCATAGAGATGTGTAAAGTATAAGATGATAAAAATAGCACCACACTGGAATTCGGAATGTCCCATTTTTTACACGGGTATTAACGACTCATTTATCTGTTGTTTACTCATAGTTATGAGTAAATTTATTATTCTCTATTCTCAAAATACTATTAAAATCTCATCATCTTTATAACCCATATCATCATCATTATCATTATCAAACAAATAATAAACCAAAGACAAAATAGGAGTGAGTGCTTGTATCTGACAGGACTTTCGAATAAAACAAAGAGAGAATACAAATAATATAAAACATAAAATGAATACCTAAATATTCTCCACCACGTTATATACCTCTCGAACTGTGTTTTAACTGAAAAGATACAATTATAAACATTTGTAAAAACAATAAAATTAATTCAATCAAAATAGGCACACTAGGGCCTTCAACAACGGTCAACTGACCACACAAGCCAACTGGCTTATCAACATCAGGCACACTCTGGCCTTCACAAACGGTCAAATGACCACACAAGCCAAACGGCTAATCAACATCAGGCACACTCTGGCCTTCACGAACGGTCAAATGACCACACAAGCCAAACGGCTAATCAACATCAGGCACACTCTGGCCTTCACAAACGGTCAAATGACCAATCGAATAATGCACAAGAGAATTAAACAGATATAATAAAACAATATTTACAAAATTAATGATAAACATTAAAACGGAAATAAAAAATATCATAATCATAATACTTATAATAATAATAACATACTACATAAACCATACCTTTATGTTCTCCAATACTTAATATACCATTCGTACTGTCCAGTTACTGCACTGCAAAAATAAACTTGCAAAGATTGTTAATTCCATGTGAACATGCTTTTTAAGAAAATAAGTTCAACTCACAAAAGCCAACCGGCTTTCACACATCAGATCAACTTGCTTTAAAAAACGGTCAACTGACCATACAAGCCAACTGGCTTACCAAATCAGGCCAAATGGCCGTAAACAAATTGGTCCAATGACCACAAGGAAACATACACACAACACAAACACAGAAATTAATAATACTCAAAAGCATTTCCAAACCATTTATATAATAATATATTATAGTGTCTTTAAATGTGCTACGAACAACACATCATACATTTCAAATCACACATACATTAATAATGACTTTTCACAAATCTAAATTTTGCGACACCGATAATCTGTCTTTCAAAGAATCTTTAACATATCCGTCCTTAGTGGAAACACTTTTTCATCTACCATGTCTTTGCCAAAGTCTATCCACAGTCTTATTATTGGCACTTATAGATGCTCCATCAGCACGAAAAGAATGAAGTCCATATTTAGAAGAAACATAACCCAATAGACTTAACTTCTTCTTAAAACTATCATTTATAGTAGAATAACTTATATGCTTATTATTAGAAATCAATTTGAAACAGTGTTTAACATTACACAAATAAACTGGTCTAAACACATTATCAGTAGATGAACATGCAATATCTGCAACACAAATACTTTCAAACAATTTCACAGGACATGTGTCTGTATTAGTTTTTGCAATCAGAACAGTATAACACTCTCTTAAAATGTCCGTTTTTGACTTTTCAACTTTAATATCACAATGCGTATCTAAAAATACAACATTTGATCTTTTAACAGACAAAATTTCACTTATCCTAAAAAAAAAAAACCAGCATAAAATAAGAAAAAGATTGTAACGCCTCTTAAATACCCCAAAGAACAATCGCTATCAGAAACAAGTGTGATAAAATTTCTTTAATATATCTGATGTAATAGGCTCCTTTTAACTACCGGCTTTGCAATTTTCCGAATGCACCCAAATAAAATACATCATAATAATAATAGTAATAATAATAACATACTACATAAACCATACCTTTATGTTCTTCAATACTTAATATACTATTCGAACTGTCCAGTTACTGCATTGCAAATAATAATTTTGCAAATATTGTAAATTCTATGAGACTTTCGTTCCAAGAAAGTTCGGTAACCTGACAACACAAGCCAACAGGCTTTCACACACCATATAGACTGGCTTTAAAAACGGTCAACTGACCGTACAAGCCAACTGGCTTTCAAAATCAGGCCAATTGGCCTTAAACAACTTGGTCCAATGACCACAAGAGACATGCACAAATACCAAACACATTTTACTAATGTTCTCACAATCAATACGTATGTTCTGCTCTTAAAATTAAAACTACCGACTTGACATTTGTTTTAAGGTTCAACTCACCAACACAGACAAACTTTAAGCTACTGATCGAACCCTGGCTCAAATTTCCATGGCAATTGCATAAGCTCCATTGATATACTAGAACACCGTATTAATTTTGATTTACTAATTTGAAAACAACAAAATGCTTAACACACTCAAATACAAAGCTATAGGTACTTGGTCGGCTGCAAAACTCGTCAATTTTTGGAATTTTAACCCATCAAACAAATCTCAAAGAAAACCGGTATTGATGCAAAGTTGAATTTCTGTGACTCTAAAAGGAATACATGTACCATCTGAGAATAATCCCTGTTGCTGAACCGTTACTTGTTTTTGTTCAATTAAACGCAAAACCTAGAAACTCATTCATTTTTACGTGCTAAACCATAACCATACTCACTTTCTCTTCTAAATAATATGTATAGACCAACATCATTCGGTATTTATCAAACCTAAAATAATTTCATTCACTAAAAATTCGTTAATGTAGTATTATCCATTCACAAAATACTGTCAACTATTCCTCCTCCTCATCAATAACGTTAGCATCATCATCAACATTTATAACATCATCATCAATAAAATCATCATTATTAAGCTTAACAAGTTATTTTCTAACACATTATTACACAAAAAAAACAAACAAATTATACCTTTCGAGCTGCCCTCTTACTATAATGTTACACTATTCATTATTTATTCTTCGAACTGTCCAGCTTCTGAAAAAATAAACTTCGCAAACATGTGTAAATGCAATTTCAACATGTGTTTTGAGACATTTTTGTGAACTGACACGCAAGCAAACTGGCTTATACGCATCTGAAAAAATCTGCTTTCAACAAACTGTCAACGGACAACCCGAGCCAACCGGTTAATTTACATAAGCCAATCTGGCCCTTAATAACATACATTTAATGTTCTCCAATATATATAATATATTTCGAACAGTACAATCTTAACATTAAATTAAAACAAAAATGTAAATGTAAACGCACGTTTTAACAAATTTGGTGAACAAACTACACGCGCTAACTGGGTTTATCCACATCTGGTGAACTGGCTTGCACCAAAACGATAAGCAAATTACACATGTTATCTGGCATTCAAAAAACGGCCAAACACCATAAAAGCAAAATGTCTTTACACATCAAGCCAACAGGCCACCAAACAAGAACAAAAACTATCACGAAAACAAAATGACTTATATTGCAAATAAATCCGGTCTACTTTTGTTATCATTACAGTACCTAATCTTTAAAAATGCATTTAACTATGACGAAACTAAATTTAACAAAACCGATAAATGCCTTTCATCTAAGTTTAAAACAACAGTCTTATGGTCAACGCTCTTTTCAAACCAAATTTATACCACAGTTTATGCAAAATATCGTAAATTAATTAACACATATGCATGCACCATTATTGACACCAACCTTGCAGGGAAAACTTAACGTCTTAAATTATTATGAAAAATATAATAACTCAAAATGTTTTAATTCAATTTAGGGATTTTATTTATTTTTTTTTTTTAATTGTATACAACAATAACATATAAACTGTTTATTCAATATCCAGCGAACGAGATGTAATATATGCAAAACACAAACATGTTTCGAAAAAAGTTTACAAGATAATTCTCTATAGCTGTTTCATAGATGAATAGAATATATATTTCCGTAATGTATCGATTTTTGATGTTTCATTCTTAATTCACAATTGGAATACCTGAATAGTTTAAAGATATGTTCGCATAAATTTTTATCCGCTCATTATCATACCACGTCATATATCGCACACAACCATCTAGCTGAATTATAAGGAAAACGGCATTTAATTGTTATTAATCGTTTGTTGAATTATACGCTTGAAACTAATACACACACTTGTAACACATGTATTACCATATAAGGTGTTATATCTTATAAACAATAAAAATAAAGCAAGGTGTTCGTAAAAACATGAGGGAGAGTGATCTAACTCTGCTATCAAAACAACCTGGAGTGACACACTATGTGGCCTTACCTATATATAATCCTACCAGACCATTACATTTGCGACCTCTTTTTGAACTTAAAATAGTTTCATTTTTACCCAATAATCAAATCAATTGATGTATCTGAATAATTGGAACTAAACAAAAACAACAGCACACATAAAGATATGGAGCATGTTATTGAATATACTTATCATAAAAGTTAACAAGGAACACAACCAGTGTTAATTTCAATCGGAATGTTGTTGCCAGTGTTATTACAATAAACAGAACCAACAAGTCTGACCTTTGTTCGAAGTTCCAGCTCACCATTCCGCTTCTAGCAGAATATCAGTCCTCTCATCGAAAATCTCCTTCCGAATAATATGTATTTCGCAAATGAACGCCTAAACTACTTTATCACCCTTTCGTTTTCTTGCTCCATAACTTTGCCTGTCAAAAACAACCCTCGAATGGCGTCTCACTAGATGTGCAAATCATATATACCCCAAAACGAAAAACTCGTGCGCTTTCGCGCTTAAACATGCACACAAAACCCGTGCATTATACGCGCTAAACCATTACCATAATCTCTCTTCTAAATAACACGTATTAAACCATACTATACCGTATTTATCAAACCGAGAATAATTTCATGTAATGGAATGTTTTTCATTCTTTGTTGAATTATATATTAAATAATTTTCGTGTACAATAAGGGCATTTACCATAGACAAATAAAACATTGTGTAAGTTTAAACATATGTTTGTATGCAGAAATCTGCAAATGTAACCGAGTTTACCAACGGCTATTACTTGTTAAACTGCTCCGGTTGATTTGAACAGTAATGTAGAGTACATGACGTAGCGTGTGACGAAAAAGAAAGTTTTTCGAGTTCATAAACCCATTTGAAAATAGTAATAGGATGGCATAAGGGTCTTTATTTAACTATGCTAAAAAGACCGTAGATGCAAAATCGTCAATTATTGAGTTAAATGGATTATTTATGGATTTTAAAGGATTATTAAAGGTAAGATACTAGTTCGAACGTGTTTTGGTTTTTGTTTGTACTTTTGTCGTTTACGGTTTTCGGAGAAATGATTTTTACATGGGCGCCATTGATGCATCTGATCACACACGGCATATCCATAACATTATATAAAAAATCACGTTCTGCGCGTTCTTAAATTCGTCGTCCGAAGTCGGAAAACGTATTGCCCTGTAAATTAAGTCAAATAAAGTGCCAGTCGCTGCAATTGTCCGTTTTCTTGTCGAAATGTTCAAGGTTGTCGATGGTTAGCTTTTATAATGTCGCGCGACTCGGCCATTTTGTGTTAGTTACCTCTCGGTTACTTGTACTTACCCACCTAGAGAAGCAGGGTATGTTTTAACTGGGTTTTAAACGATTGGTATAACTTACCCAATTTTATACAAACGCTTACCGACCAGTAACCAACAAGTTACCGACTTTTAACCGCCGGTATGTGGTTAACCGCCGGTTTAACTGTTTATACAATCGGGTGCTGATTAGCATGTGTGGACTGAATACGCTAATCTGGGACGACACTCGCATGCAAAACGCCTTGTTTTCCCTGAACGAGATTAAGATCTACGGCAGCCTACAGCTGTCGTTTTCCATCTTTCCAAACGATTCCAATGAATTAACAATGATATAAAAAAAACATGTGTTGCGGCTTACAGCTGTGGTTGTCAATCTCACAGAATGATTTTTTGTTTTAAAATGCATGACACAGTGATATCTTGTTTGAGCTGAACAACCACACGTGCATGTACACTTACCTTAAAACTTGATGAAACACCGAAAGCCATTAGCATTCCCAAGGCGATAACAACTTAAATAATAATTGTTATATGTGTGGTGTTTAATGTATAGCCAGATATTGTATAGGCAATGGTCACAAAATGAATAAAGGAGAGTACAATATCTCACCTGATAATAATTCTTGATTTTTATAAACTTATCTCAAGTGTTATTAATCATTTACGTTCTAGCATCGAATATACAATTTCGATTTAGTTGCAATTTATATGCTCATGGTTTTAATCTTTACCAGAGAATATAACTTATAGCATCGGAGACATGATGAAAGGGAGTAAATAACATGTCAGCTAAATCACTTCTTGCTGACAAGATTTCAGATGTAAGAAGCATACAGTGACAATTCCAGTATAGTAACAATTCTAGATTATCAGAGGCATTTTGGGAAAGAGCCGTGGATCAAGAAGTAAAATACCCGATAGCATAGCGAGGATGTATATGACTTACAGTATTTACTAAACATTTTAAATTTTAGAAACATGTCATGCACAATGAAAACAATTGATAATAAAACTTTCCGTGTATGAATTAAGACGACTTGACGTGAAATACATCTTGAACTATATGAAGATGTAGTCAGTAAAACGTTCTGTTTATGGGCGTTAAAAAGTTAGGCTATTTTTTAATAGGCTTGATGCATGTGCGTAAGTCAACACAGGCTAAACAGGAAATGGACTTTTTCGATTGGGTTTTTATTAAAAAGGGACCTACTTTAAACGAACAATTCCATCATTGTCGACCCAGATTAGCCTTAAATGTCAGCACAGCCTTATCTGGAACGACACTTAACGCACATGCTTTACGCCCGATTGTGCAAAAACGCGGTTCCAGTTTGGAATGCGAATTTCTAGGTATGCTTTAATAAATAGTATCATAATGGGAATATTGCAAAAATAATTTGTGGATTTGAGTTAAGGATTGAATATTTCAAAACCTGAACATATAATTATTTTATATTTCGATGTTCAAGATGACATCGCAAAGTAGGAAAAAAACCTGATACATTCAATTATAATTGAATGTATATATCATCTACTGATCGCTAGATGATTATGAAAATAACATTCCATCAATAAACTCTGATTAAATACAATCAATACTAGATTACAAAAATAAAAGGTGCCCGAAAACACGTTGCAAAAACAAAACATAGCTTCTATAGGTTGTATCATTTCAATTCACAATTTTGTTTCAATATTATAAATAATAAGATAACAGTTACTTTAACCTAGATGAGGAACAGTGCAAGATCCACATTGCTTTCTTCAAAGTTAAGATGCATTCTGGTCAATTTTCAAACTATAACACGTAATTATTATAATAGTTTTTGCGGAGCTCTAAACTCTAATTGTATGTTACAATATTGATATATGCACAATTGTATGTTTTCCTAAATTACTTGCAGAAAAAGTTCTCATTGATATGAGAAAGAAAAAAACGAAGAAAGTGATGACTACATTAAGTGTCAAAGTCTTACTTGAATTTCATGGATCAAAACGCAACAATAATAATTTAATTTTGAACTAAGCAAGTGTCCGTTGACTTGAGCCGCATCTAGCAGAAAATGGGTCTCATGTCATACGCGGCCAGCGTAAATGAAGACCAGTCTCCTCATTGGCGCGCAGTCTGCTCAGGCGCTATTCTGTTTGCTATTTAGATCAGGAGAACTTATGGGACTTCAAGTGGGACACTGTAGCTCCTGACCAAGCTTCGCTAATCATCACAAAGCTTCAAACAATTTTTGTCATGTCAAGTTAACATTAGAGGTCAACAATTAAAGAGAATCGGTTATTTATTTTGTTAACCTAGCTTATTGCTCAATGTCCGATACATTCAATGATTTAAACAAACCATCCTGTTTTAAATATGTTAAAAAGTTATTATCAAAAACACATAAAGTTGAATCTCTTCGAATCGTTGGACAAACTGCATAAGACAAACAATCATATTCTGTTCAATAATCATGCCGTATGCTATACTTGCTTGAGTGATGGAGTTGGGTCTTTAGAACAGATTTAAATAGGGCTATAATCACTCAGTTCACTATATTAACACAAAATAAGAGCAAAAAAATGTCCCTACTCGATATGTTAATTTTGATGCATGACTCGTTTAAACATTGTGTAGGAAGCTTACTCTCACTTCGAATTGCAGAATTATTTAAAAATAAAACATTCAATGTATTGGTGATATCGGCCTTATTTCGTGGCATGTCATATTCTTGAAAGACCTCTCTCACTCGTCGCTGCAGAATAATATCGCAGTCAAACCACAACCTCGCTGTCATCTCTACATGAATGTCGCTGGTAAACTCCTCCAGCAACATCCTATTTTCGCACTTAAATTTATGATCACTTTAATATTCTATTCTAAATGACCCACAGATTAAAAATAGCACAGCCTTGCACGCGCATCCGTTGTGACACCTTAACCATTAGCTCCCCCATAAGTCTCTCTATCTCCTGCAGGATATCATTATACTCATCAACCACTCTGTTCTCACTGCTGCATTTCGTGCATCTGTTCCACAACTCCAGGTACAGAATTTCCAGCTCCATCCTTATCTTGCTGAACCACAACATTGGCTCTGGGGAAGCGACGACGGCCTGTCGTATCTTTGGTAATCTCAAAATTGCCATGGGACCTTCCGCCATCATGTCCGTGATATCTGCAACCCATTTACTTATGCCGCTTATCCCGCAAACCACTGTCTGCCAATAAATTTCTTTCCGGAACCATTTAATATGGCAGTTGTAGTGTGACAATAGCAGTCTTAAGTTCTCTCAATCCATCATAAAGCGAGTGAAAAAAACTTTGTGTATTAAAGCTGTTCTGTGGGTTCCACGCAGCTTGCCAAAGTATTATATTTTTATCACGTATGATGAAACTTCCTTCTTACAAGGCCTAAGAACATCTCTTAGAATCGTTTTAAGCATAACATACACTTGCGTTTGTGTACCATTAATGTTATTTACCAGCTCTGTCTCGCCGGTGTTAAAGCAAATCCTCCACCCCATGTGCTTGAATTCACTTCCCCTAAATCCTATGGGGGTTACAAAGGCTCCTAATGATACAACTTTCTAAACTATGACTGATGACGGCCAATGACGGGGTCCGGCAGCCCATCTTTGAAAGATGCCGGGACAATAACATCGTAGTGCGCATACCCTGCCCGCATGAAGAACACCTTTCCATGTCACCGGTATCGACGGCCCCGCTCTCTCATGATCCACTACTCCTTAATATGTAATTGGTGTCGAACATGCGTCTACGAATAAACTACTTCTAAGTAGAATGTTTCCATATCCAAATCGCCAGATCGACATTTTATTAAAGTGATATTATGGGCATTTTTCACTGTTTAATTGAGCTCAAAAGAATTAACAGGTCAACAGAGTTATTTAAAGTGAGGTTACTGACCAATTTTCTGCAACTCATCTTGCTACCAGTTGTTTATAAAAAATATATATAAGATTCGTTATTTTCTTGACTCACCCAGTCCATTTAGCCGAAATGATCCGTAAAACAAAATAGTGTCTTTGTGTCGTATGAGCGAATCTGCACTTAAACTAGATTTAGATTTACATCGTAAATCGCATCATTTATGTCGTCAGTTGTCAAAACGAAAGTACGGTTGATAGTCAAATGCATTTTTTCCGGGATATTGTTTTACTATGTTTATGCTGCATTAACAATTATAAGTGTATATGAAGTGAAAACACCAAAAAATAAACAACGGTTGCGATAGACAACTATAAACTGTAAGATGTCAATAATATCACTTAAAGGAGTAAACGACAATAGTTTGGTTGACATGAAATGTCATGGATTCATATAATCTCGCATTTTCATTTGATCATACAATTCGAGGATTTTTATAATGTCCGATATATGACTTCGGACTTAAACGTGAAGAGAACACACGAATCTCGACGAAAATAAGGAATAGTTTTGTCTTGTTTGACATTAATACGAACATATGAAAGGCATTTGTCATCATATGTCCTCGTTGATCCTTAAAATGTTTAGCGAAACCAGGTCAATTCATCACTCAACAGTCTAGAGCTTTACGAGCAGTGATGCGACGTTGTCGCGACCTCAACAGAACTAAGCTGCGCTTTGGGAAAACGGGGCTTAATGCTTGCACGTAAAAACTGTCGTCCATAATTAGCATGTGTCGCCTGTGCCTGTTTAGTCTAATCATAGACGAAAACTTTACACCGGTATTCATTTTTATCGATGTTAACAGACCGATCTATTCTTAGATAGTGTGGCTTACGAGAAGGCAAGGCAAGTTTATGCTACGAGTGCTGCCAGGTAACTAGCTCAGGTCACAGAGTAAGGCCTGCTGGCTGTTCCATGATACATAAACTGTACATTCCTGTATATATAACATACATAATCCTCGCTATTGGTAGCGGTACAACCTCACAGTAATCTCCGACGACACTTTCCGCCTTGACTGAATTTTCGTGTAGAACATTTTTTTTTAAACAACGATCCCATACAAGCGGTAAATGTAGTCCCTGATAAGACTGTAAGCACTTGCATTAAGCCCAGTTTTCCAAAAACAAGGCTCATATTACAGCTTCACTTCAATTAAACTATTTTACATTTAAGCTAAGAAATTATCGGTCTGTATGTCATGTCGTGTAACTTACCAATCAATGTACAAACGTGACTTCATGCTGACTAACTTCAGTCTCGGTAAACACCAAATGTTTATTTAATGTCATCACACATTTCTGACCTATATGTGTACATACAGAATGTTTTCATGTTTGCTCACATATATGAGGTTATTTATTTTATTTAGTTTTTTTAAAAACGAGTTATTTCCATGTATGTGTTGGGCAAAACCGAAAATCATATTTTTATACATATGCACTCTGCGTTAGAACGCCATTTATGTGTGCTGTATTAAGTGTATATAGTGTTCATCGTCAAATTACTGGACATACTAGTAATTAATGGGTAATGTCTAGTTTATTAATACGTTTTAAACAAGTATTCATTTTTTATTTGGATTCATGTTTTACGGTATTTAACTGTCTCTTGTGTTATGCCGTTGTATACATTAGTTGTGTCATGCAAACATGGGTTTTAAGGCATATGCGGTCAGTTCAGCCTGCTTATGAGCGCAGTCTGTTCAGGAGCTACTTTGCCCGCTAATACGACCACGAAACCTTGGTCAATTTTAAAGCTGTCTGTGTAGCTCCTGACCAGACCTCACGAATGCACACGCTGGACTGGAGCTACACTGACCGCCTATGGCACAAGACCGATTTTGCCGTAACGCGGCTCATATCTGATTTCAAATCCGCTTCCCGTCTTCGCGAACTAGCTAAATGTTTGAAAGAATCAAGTATAAGTTAAATGAGGTTATCGCAATGCCTTCTGCGTTGTGGTTTCATATATAAACACAAGTTTACGCTTTAAAGGGGCCCTTTCACGTTTCAGTAAATTGACAAAAAATTATCAGATACGCAAATAATCGTTATAGTTATGATATGGGTTAGGCAACAGCAATACTGAACATGTACCATGCTCTAAAATATTCATTATATACTTGTTTTAACGATTTTAAAACCTGAACATTATAAAGCGTTGCAACGCAAAACGATTGAATACTTTGGAGAGTTTTGTTGTTGTCGTTATATTTTGTAATACTAAGAAATTTACTTATATATCAAATACAATGTAGAGCGGATGGCCGAGTGGTCTAAGCAATATACTTTTACTCCAAGGGTCTTTTGTTCGAGCCCGGTTGAGGGTTACTTTTTTCTGTCTTTAATTGTATTCTTGTTTTTTACTGTAGCTTTTTATATCAAATGTTTACATTTATCAATATTAAGCATTGCAAACTTCAATACATGCCAAACTTTGTGAAAAGGCCCCTTTAATGCTGGGGAAACGCAATACACTTCCATGGTATTTATTTTGCTAAGTGTTTGACAGTATTTCGGTTAAACAATATCATTATGTGTGCTGCTTCCTGAAAATATGTATATTTTCAATCATGGGCGAAACAATATGCTTTAATGGAATTTTGCGTGTATAGAAAGTATCTTTATGCGAACAGTGTCGTCCCTGATTAACATGAGCGGGGTGCATAGGCACATTTTATGTTTATTAATCAAAAGATAAAACGTGGATGATAATGATGTTATCTCTTTATTTTGATTGTCTTTACATCGCTTGTTGACCAGAAAACGTGAATCATCAAATCAATCCACGGATAACGGCCAGACAACATCAAACAGGAACGCAAAAACGGTAATCAAATAAAACAAAATGGCGCAAAATGTTGAGTGTACACAGGGATACGGTAAAAGTGAACTGTTACAGGCCAATACGCTAGTCTATGTTCTCCAAACCATGACCTTTTATCGATAATACCGGAACGTTTTAATTCAATTGGCAATAAATTGTCCCAACTTTCGGAGTACACCCCACACGTAAACATGGCTAGTATAATTATATTTCAAATGCATGCATTTAACTGTTAAGCCTACTCAATGTGTGTTTTTTAAATCACCTGTTTTTCGTCATGCGTCACCCGTTAACTTTCCCCTCATCGACATCCTTAACAGCAGAGCAGATATATAAGAAACTTCGAACAAATAACCTTGGGTTATAAAATATGTTCTTATCGTTCATGTCCTCCGCGGAAGACGTGAGCTAAACATAAATTAAACAGAACACCTATATTTTCTTCCATGAAACTTCCGAGAATGCAGGTTTCATATTAGGTTTGTACAATCGTTAAGTGATCGTTTAACACTTTTAATGTTGAAAAATTGAAGTGGTTATTGCATTTACGAATACGTACTGTCATGCCGAAACGAAGACATGGAACACCAACGGAGAATCTCCCTTAAACTATGAGGGTTAAGGAAATGTCGTTTTCCGCTTAAAACCATTAATGAAGAATAATGCAACTTGTTAATAAATGTTTTGCGAATAAAATACGTATTGTCATGCTTATACAAAGAAACAAAGAGATAAGAATATGCCATTTTCGGTTTTCATTTCAGCTGCATAATGACTTTCAAAAGCAAGCATTAAGTCCGATTAATATTAGTTTGCAAAAACGCTATATAATGCACTTTGTCATTATAACAAATATTGTATGTTACATTCGTTAATTGATTAGTAATTAAATAAAAACTGTACACCATATCAAACGAGTCTGTCAGTGGTCAATGCGGTTTCCAGAGTGTCAAGCGGTTGTACTTAACACAATTCAAACAAGTTAGTTAATAGCAGCGTTGAGCTTGACTATTTTAATTCTTAAAACATGTGTTGTGAAGTATCAAAGTCATGAAGTAGTTTAAATTTGTGTAACAATTAAAACGATACTTATTTTTTTCAGTACCAAAGTTCATAGCATCCATAAAACATATTCTCGCAAATACCATAACATCGAAACCAAACAAACAACATTTTGCTAGCAGAATTAAAAAATATGTTATAATAAGAAACTTCGTCGTTTATAATGTAATTGTTGTTTTAAGAATATAGATATGATATACATGAATTTAAGATTTGATTGAAAATGGTGTCCGGATAAAAATCGGATATGGTTGTTTGTGGCAGATGTGCATGCTGATGTGGAGCGGCGCTGGCCGCATATGATAAAAGACCTGTTTTCGCACGAGGGGGTTCAAATAAGTTAATAAAAAGGGCATATGAAGTGAATCATATGTCTTATGCCAACTAACTGACGCGAAATTTCAAACAAATGTGTTTCTTTAAATGGATATGTTAAAATGTAGAAAAGAAATAAACAACGACCATATATGCGCCATGTTTGATTAATCACCTGTGTAGATCGATTTCTCTCCGGCATTCAGACTCAAATAACAATAAAAGGTACATCGTCTAACTAATGATGGTTAGTGAATGGGATTTGTGTGTCAATCTGTCATGTATGTTATGCATATGTGTCCGGTTAGGGACTCTATAACTCAGAGTTTTGATTGCTTATCATACAATATTTTCCTAAGTTTGCCAATGTTAAATGGCAAGAGTGCTGTGCAAATGAAGGATACTTAACCGCACCGTAGGTTGCACATATCACTTATATCGCCTCATAATTACACACACATATCACTTGACTGATCAAAACTGTTGGTTGAATGTAAATTAAACAAACAAAAACACGATGCTTTATAACTGAAGTATGATAGTGAATGCAAATGCCGCTGTGACTTTCATCTTTCTAAACATGTCATACCTCCAACTAATATCGGGAAAACAATAAAGTATGATGAACAGTATATTATGAAAAAAATTGAATATTTTTCTGACGGAAAACTTACCAAATATATTTCGATTGTTCTGTTAATTAGCGGATATTTAACATGTATAAGATCTTATTTTAAGTGCCAACTGGGCGTGACCTATCTATTGTTGTTTAACAGTCATATTTACTTTCTCATTAACTTTGGTAAAAAATTCGTCTAAACCGTAAGAGATATTGTCATTTTGTATATTCAATCCATGGATTTGAACAAAGCGTGTCACATTATAATAACAAAAGATAAACATTAACTAGCTTATAATACATCTCATTGGAAACTTATGAATTGTGGTTATTATCCTGCCATCTGATAACACAGAGGACAGGTTTTCCATCTGATAACTCTAAGGTACTGGTATACTTGGAGAACGTACAGGCTCTACAACGCAGAGAGAGGTCATAGAGTGATGACACTTTTTAAAACACATAACGTTAATTGTCCTATCCATTAAACGTGTAGACGAGTTTTTCATTAAAAATTGTTAAGCAGTTAGATTTATTTAAGATGTTCATGCTAGTATTTAACGAATTATTTCAATATCACTAATGTCTTTTTAATATGAAACCAAACGCAAACAACGGTTGGTACATGTAAACATAAGTAACATAGATAGATGCATGCAGGGTTTTACGGGACGCGATTTTCTGCGTCAAATACGCATAAAATGCAAGTCAGGACCCGTCATATTTGTCAATTTGCGTCCCATTTAACGCACACTAATTTTGACGTATTGATTCTCGTAATATCAACAAGAAACTCTGAAAGACAACTGTAGTGCGTAATTTTCTAGAAGGATGTACTGGTTGTCTCGCTTGTTGATTTATCGACCAATCGTGCACCTGCTGTTGCTAGTTGCAAAGTCCCGAATTGAGATTACATTGCGTAAATGTAAGCTATTTATGTCGCTATGAAAGAAAAGCTTACTGAGGTTACGATAACTTATTATCTGGCAAGCAAGATTAAACTATAAAAATAAATACAATCTTTAATTGTATAGGTGTGCGTTAAATCTCAGCTATTGTTTACGATAATAATCGATTACTAAACTTTTAACTAGTTGACTTTGACACAGCAAGCATATTTATTGGGACCCCCGTTTTTATTGACAGGACCCCTGAACATTATTAACTAATGTCCAAGGGACCCCTAAAATTTGTCATGAATGTAAAACGCTGAATGCATGGATTGAAATAAACATACATGATATACGAAATTGATATTTCTTACAACATTAATAAATAAGCAAAAACAGAACATATACGCCATTGCTATTGATACTATTTGATTTGCAATATGTAAAATTAATACAGAATGCGGTCATCTACGTTTCATTGAGCTCAATAGATATCGCCAACTTGTATAATTAATAAAGGGAGGAAATCGGTATGAATTTGAAGCAAATATACCGTATACATGAATCGTGTCATTTAATTAGATTAAGAAGTTGACTTAGTTGTAATAACATATAAATTATTATACGCGACCTCGTGAGCAAAGTCGCGTTTGTGGAAATGTCATGTATTTAGTGTATTCACATATTCAAACCGCGTTTTCTCCCGAACATTGCTATTTCTTCATCTGTGGAAAGGCTGTGCAGATAACTGTTTGTTGGCAGTGTTTTTATTATTATATAACCTCTGTATACACATTTAACATCATCAAGAACTTGCGCGACTATTACTCATAGAGGAAATGTTTCTGTTCCCTGACGGAAAGATGCATTCCATTAGTGTGTTTATACCAGAACGCCAATGCATGAACATAAACATGCTGCTGATGGCATACAATACGAGGACAGGTTGATTATTATGTACATGGCAAAGGTTGGCATGCAAGTTAACTCAGGCCTCGATTGATGTGAACCATTATTAGCAATCTTTGGATGCCGAATAAATGAGAATTCACACGTTCCACTTTTCTTGAACCTTGAGACTACAATGCATCTTATTATAAGACATGTGCTACTGTCTTAGGTTGTGTTAGTATCTTTTTAAGTATACATTATATCTCACCTCCTACAAACATGAACAAGTCCGATTTGCTTAGAGCGGTCACGTGCCCATGGTGCATTTTCCATACAGCCCGAGTAATTCCCATACACACCGAGTAGTCGAGTAGTCGGTTGAGATATAATCGTTATACAGTTAGTAACTGATGGTGTATGGGATATACAGCCTCAATTCTTTCACACCATACTCAAGCTTCGCTCTCGCATGGTAACAAATTACTAAGAGTGTATATCCCATACGCCATCACTTAATAATAGTGTAACTAAAATATATACATATATATTATTTATTTCACAATATAAAACAAACATTTCTTATTATTAAATAATACCGGTAGTAAGTTAACAATTGATGTATTGTGTTATTAGTAACTTAGCTCATCCTAATCATAAGCCAATCATAGTGAGAGAAAAGTGAGACCGAAAGAAATGTGGATGTTTGTATATACAGCTACCGCCGGGAAGTGCCATATACAAAATACATTACAGCAATAAAATCGTTTTAAAATATATCATTTAATAAAGGTTAACGTTATAACAAACTGCTGGTTGTGAAAATGTATAATAATGTACAGTCGAATGAATGAAATTATTGAAATACGGCAATTTAACGTTCATAATGCAACACTCATCAAATCATTAAATAGGTATTTCATTTCAATAATAAAGCTCGCGTTTTAACACAAATCTCGCTTTAATAGTAAAAATAGTATGTGAGTCCATAAGAACATAGAGCTGAAAGTGTGTTTAAAATATAATCTTCGACAAATACTGTTACTTGTTTCTTCTTACCAACTAACATTCACTAGGAACTACTTCTGCGTGGATCTTGATCGAACGTTAGAAAAAGATAATTGATCATTGTTTTTGAAAAAAGTGGCTTAATGCATGTGCGTAAAGTGTTGTCCCATATTAGCCTATGCCGTCCGCACAGGCTAATTAGGGATGACAATGTCCGATTTTATGGTATATTTCGTCTAAAGGCAGTCTTGTTAAAGCGAAAGTTCAGTTGGTTGGAAATTGCCGTTCAGAAAAAGGCTCCAATATTAAAAACTTACGTGTCTAAAATATAGTATGTACGAACTTCCGAGTTTTGACAGGGCTTATATAAATGGACGACTACTAAGCTTTCAACCGTTACAAAGATTATTGATTTAGAATTTCATAGGCTGTTAGGTAATGATATGTCGATTTTTTAAGAATGATGTGAGGCGTCAATAATGTATCTTGTTCAGATATAAGTGTAAACCTTTTCATTTTAGCTCGATTGCATAGAAAGCCGGAGGGTTATTTTAACCGCTCTCGAGTCCGTTTCCTGGCACTTGTACCAGTACTATGTGTCTCAAAAGAACGCTCCCACTGTTGGGATCGAGCCCGTGACCTCCCGGTCGCCTGACTTAGTGTATATGGTGTTCAAATATTGATTAAGTCGTAAGGCTTTGTCTTATGTTTCCTATATTTGCAAAACATAATGTAAAATGATGACAAATATAATTGATCGCAAACAATAAAAAATAAGTGTTTTTATTGCACTAATGTCGATACTTTTTATCAAGATCGAAATTATTCAATACATACTTATCAGAGGGACGTCAATCCCACGTATGTTTTCACACTAAATTTAACCACGACTATAAATAATAAGCTTTATTAATATATATATATATATAGGCATTCAGTTATAAATTGGGCTACATGGAGAGTAAAATACCGCTAGGTCATGCAAGGGGTGCAAGGTTTCATTTAAAGTACAACTGTTTGTTCTGTGTTTATTTGAAACATATTTCAGAACGCAATATCCACTCATTTTGCTCAAACATATTCCGAAAACCAGATCTATGACAGCCTACAGCTTTCGTTGCCCATCTTATGTATACACAAATGGTCGCTTTATGAATAAAAGACTAGTACAATTTCTTTCCTGCTAATAAGTCTTCATTGGCCTAAACCTATCCCAAGTTTTATTAAACATACCAAGTCACATCGAAAATCATAATTCGATTTACTTGCAATTTAAATACTCCTTGATGTTATGTCCACGTGATGAATATAAAAATCTCACGATGAAATGGAGTAAATAAACTATATCTTCAAGTGTCGTCAATATTCTAGATTTTAGCATAATACATAGACATTTTAATGTTAGTTAAAATTCCATATTAGTATGATGAATATTATTAAGTAACCGTAAATGAAAGGATTAATTCGATGAATTATACTTATGGAAAATACTTCTGCTTTGACATATGCATACATATATCCATGTAGGTTACGATTAGGTAGAGCATACGGAAACAAAGAGTTAAAGCCATGCAATTAAGACAATACATCGAACCATAAGAGAGTGAGCCTAACGTACTTTTCATATTTGATTTGATTGTGTACACCTTCGTAGCATGCAAATAACCACGTCTCTTTTAAGTTAGTGACTTTTCCACACTCAACATAGATACAGGACCAATTTAACCAATTTAGAATTACCTTTGTAACGATCGAATACTCAACAATAACGCAAACATGTACTTGCACAATCAAAATTGGGAAGTATGATCCACCGTCTGAATAACAATCAATCCATTAATAATGAAAGCTTGAGTGTTTTCAATTAAATTAGTGTTTTTACAAAAGAATTCCTTATTCTTATGAAATTAATCAGTCTTTTGTTTTCCATCGTCTGTAAAATGTTTCAATTTACCGGAGCATTTAAGAAATTCATTACGCGATGTTGATATGCTTGAAACTTGGTTGTGCAGACGCATTAGGAAAAATATAAGTGTTCATCTTCTCTTCAATACTCATCAATATATGTATATTTTGTAAAACGCATGGTTTTGTGTATTTTATTCAAAGAAGACATATACATTGTTCAATAATACAATTAGTTCTTGAACTGTTTAATACATATAATGCCTTAAAAATAAATACTGTCATGCTTATACAAAGACATGTAACACCAGTTAAGGATATTCCGTTAACGGCTTTTAGTGTGTGTCTGCACGTAACACATGATTGGTATGCATGAGTATAATGCTGAATTAGACATTTAATTGATGAAAGCAGGAAGTTTTGTGAATGTCCAGTGAAAATAAATGGTCACGTAGATTTTCTTCTCCTATGAAGATTAAAGGAACTTTAAAATTAAAATTAATTCTTAATAATACATGATCTTAAATAAATTTACTCACACTAACTTCATAATTACGTCCATGAAACATAAACAAATTATAATAGCAAGTCAAGTTGAATACAAAAATGTCTGAAATCAACATCATTTAAACTTCGTGCCCAAGTCAGTCATTAATGATCTAACAAAGAATGAAGTGGCGTGATTCACCGATACTTTTTTCTAGGTGTGTTCAATTGTTGACCATTTGGATTACTGTGTTGCTTGACTGTGTCTGCACTATTGTACAGTATATCTATAAAATTTAAAATTTAAATACAACACTTAGCACTTAGGATTGATACTTCAATAAGACAAAAACACGTTTTTTTTTCTGCCAGCATGCGCACCTCAAATTATATTGAAAGGGTGCATTGCATTCGAGTTATTCTTCATGCATACAACATTATTTAAAATTTGTATCACTGAATGTCTGCGCTTTTTAAAAGTTTGATTATAAACAATATATTTACTATACATTAGTGCTTAGCACAACTTTTTCAACATGTGTATACACAATCAATGAGAGTAAAATTATAATGAACATAAATTGAAAATATTTTTAAATAAAACGACTTTATATGAAATCGATAAATTAACATGCAATGCATACATATAACATGCTTTGGAACTACGCTTGCGAAAAATAGTCTGACAATCACAGTTTAAAATGTTTATTTCGAGTGCCTAAAATTAAAACGATATTTTTCAAATGCCGATCCAACGTTACATAAATTAACGATACATCAGTCATATAAATTGTATGCATTAAAATACGGGCACTAATAAGCAATTATATCCAAAAGCATGTAGCCTATAGAGGAAATAATATGTTATTTTAGTAAAGATATTAATAGGCATAAATGCATAAATGCATTATCGTATAAATCGTTGATATGACCCTTTGAAACTAAGAATACTTTATAAGCTGACTTGCATACAAGGTATTCGTCAATATTCGCAAATTCATGATAATAATGTCAAAATAGCAAGTACAATATAAAGAAGTGAAACATTATGAAAAAAGCAAATACAATCACTTCATGAAATCTGGCAACAAAACAATCTTTGTATTACATGTCTCTGATTCGTTCCTTCGGCTCCATTAACTTCTTACACTGTAATGCAGTACTACATTACAATTCTGTGGAAGATGTCTATCAGATCATTAACAGCACATCCGACTATGCGCACGCGTTGTGCCACCTCAATCAGTATCTCCACCTGACGTCTCCTTATCTCCTGCAAAATAGCATTGTGCTCATCGCTACACTGTCCGATTCTGTTTTTCCCCTCCTCCAGATATAGCATCTCTATCTCCATCCTTATTTTGCTGAACCACAACATCGGCTCTGGGGACGCGATGACGGCCTGTCGTATCCTCTGTAATCTTAGTATAACTCTCGGACCTTCGTCCATCATGTCCGTAATGTCTGCTACCCATTTACTTTGCAAACCACTTGCTGCCATTAAATTTCTTTCCGGAATCATGTAGTATGACAGTTGTTGTGTGACAATAGCAGTCTTAAGGTCTCTCAGTCCGTCATGTAGCCAGTATAAAAAACTGCGTTTATAAAAGTTATGCTGTGGGTTATTCTAAGCTTGCCAAAGTACTATATTTTTAATCACGTATGATGTAACATCTTTGAGAATCATTTTAAGCATAACATACACTTGCGCTTGTGTGCTATTAAGATTGTTTACAAGTTCTGTCTCACCAGTGTTAAAGCACATCCTCCATTCCATGTACTTGTAATCACTTCCCTTAAACCCGACTGGGGTTAGGTAGGCTCCTAATGATACGACTTTCTGAACTATGAATGGTGAAGGCCAATGACGGGGTCTGGCAGCCCATCTTTGGAGGATGCTGGGACAGTGACAACGTAGTGCGATAACTCTGTCAACATGAAGTATACCTTTAATTGTTCCCGGACTCGACGGCCCCGCTCTCTCATGATCCGCTACTTATGATCGTGTAAATAATGCCGAAAATTCGTCTAGAAATAAACTACTACTAAGTAGAACGGCTCCATATCCATTATCACACAGGGAATTATGAATGTGTTTAAAACGTGTATGCGCTCGTCTCTCTTGTAACAGTCTGCAATGTCGTAGATATACGCGTGTATCCATCTTAAACACGTCTATGTAGTCAGGTATGGTGTGAAGGTGATACCCGCTTCCACACAGAGGACACCCTTCAACACGTTCAACACGTCCCAGTCGCTTTCGAAATTGCAGGGCAGTCCCTCTGCCTTGCTTCCTGCTATAATTTGAATGTTATAACTTGAATGTGTATCTGCCTCCCTGTATTTCTCAACCCGCCATCTTCTCATCTCCTCGCAGTATCCCAGCCGGGTCATTATAGTACATATTTCCATGGACATATTTTCCACATGATTCTTAAAATACAAAAACACAATATAAATGTTAGTTCACGATGAGTATTTAATTCTATTTCCAATATAAACTATTAAATGCACGTTCCATACATTGGTAAGAATGTAGTTTCAGATAATGTTTATGTTTCAGTTATTTATACAAAGTGCGAAGAGCTTTCTAATTTTTAAATTACATAAGAAATATAACGAGTTAAAATAAATGCATACATCATTTGTATCTGCATTTCATGTTGCGTATTTTATTAAGTTTCATAAGTAGTGTTGTAGTATTTATTGTAGTATGGATATTTGAAATATATTAATTACATTTTGAATACGTTAACATTATTTTATATATAATAATTGACTAAATAAATTATCATGGGTCGAACTTTTTCAATTATGTTTTCATATTGTCATATTGTTTTCTAAATTATAACAAGTGAATAGTACGTTATTTTCTCATTATCATCATGAAAAACTACATTTTTATTTAATGCAGTAATGTCATTGAATCTCTTACATTTATATACTTTTTGTTAAAGATTGATGGAGTATAAACATAAACGTAGTTCAGAGCAACAGACTGGTAAGTTCGAATTAAATTCGAGTTATAAACCCCTGATTTGTAAAGCGTCAGGCACCGTGCGTTAGAAACGTAATTCCGAATGATGCCGAACACTTAGTCTTACCAGATTAATCTTGTTTAATAGGTTATACGTGACACATCTTAAACAAAAATGCACATACAGTTTCACGCGTTCCTACTACTAACGCCAATATGACCATGATTTACACGAAATTCAGTAATAACTCATTAAAAAGTTGTGCTCAGTTATAAAAACAGTTTTAGTATAGTTTATTAAAATTCTAAATCATACCTATTGTGTTATGTTCCTGAAACAGGATTAAGGAAACCATAACATGCATAAAATTCCGTTATGAATCCACACCTGAACCCTAACGGTCGTGCTTGCACAATTAATCTACTGAGAAAATTATTTAATAACTTCAATGTGGTATAAAGCATATGGTTTGTTGTTTTCTATCAAGGTTAGAGTTTCGTTTGAGAACTGCAAAACTGTAATTAAGTAAACACAAATTCCCCGCGTACCTAATCGCATGTGATTACTGTACATAGCGCTGTGTGTGGCATCGCTTACAATTCATCCCTTACCCGTGAGAGACGACTGTGCAGGCTGCTGTGGCTGGGAACGCTTTCAGTCCCGGACTTACCTGAGAGTGTCGACTGTACAGGTTGCTGTGTATGGGAACGCTTTCAGTCTTACTTAATGACATACCTGAGAGTGACCGCTGTACAAACTGCTTTGTCTTGGAATACGTCTCTATTTATCAAAATCAACATATATTTGCTGTGTATGCATTTTTTTCAGACCGCTCTACAAATTATACATGCGTCAAACACGTATTTTAAAATGCCGTATGGTAAGCAAAATGGCACGCGTTTATTCGGTACATTGATTTTAAGGGAGACTTGAAGAAAAGAGGAACCGAACGGATATCAATAAGTTAAATGACCAGCATATGTTTACATACTTGAATGAAATAGGCATACATGCTGTCTAAGACGTTTTTATATCGGTTTGTGGTCAGGATAGGTTTGCTATGAGATGCACAAAGTGAGTTTCCGCATTAATGTTCTTATTTAATGCTTACAAAGCGATTTGCGCTGATAACACAGCTAGCGTTGCACTTGAAGCAATATTGTTCCCATTTAACACTATAAACTTAATTAGATTATTCCATGGTCACATCAAGTAAAAATTGTCAATTTGCTATCAGTGCCTTTTTAGTATTAAGGTCACAATATACTAATTCCAAACCTTTTGTTATTTAATGTTACATATCCAACTGTAGTCAAAAATTAAGTTAACATTTTGAACGTATGAATCCCCATATTATAACATGTTGTTGATGAGCATTCTATTAAGCTTAATGCATTTACAACATAAGAAGATAGATCATGAGAACGAGAAGAAAGAATTTCATACGTTTGCAAGTTCGCTGTTTGTTCATGTTTTTACCAGAAGTTTTAAGCTGATGTAACCCGCATTCGCGCACGTTTCCCTCTGTAGTTTCCAGTCTTAAAACTAGGGATGCAAGAGGTTAACCGGTTAACCGGTTAACCTACCGAACGACCAGTTAACCGGTTACATTTTCGGCAAAAGGTTAACCTGGAAAAAAACATTTGATTATGTGTTGTTTTTCATCGATTAGCTTGTGCGTTTTTACTTTTTTCGCGTGACATACTGCCAAAAATACGCTGGCGACTAGTTTAAACAACATGCCGCACAGTCGACGGTAATAAATAACGAGTCAACAAACACATTAATCACTACCTTTATGATAACAAATAGGGGTACTTTTTGATAATTGGCACCATTGTTTTGTTTGACTCGCGAAAATTTAACTCGCGAACTGCGGGGAGTGGGGGCTATTTTCGAAGACGTAATTGATCACGTTTATCGAACTCGCGATAAAAAAAAGTTTAGACAATGCACGGCTTTTTTTATGTTTTGTTAACCAATATCCAACACTAATTGCTCGCGAAAATACCGTGTTTTATAAGTAACAATTTTATGAAAAAATGCATTCGTAGTTAAAATCTTGTCGAGTAAACGTCGTATTTGTTTCTGAGAAATTACTATCATTATTGTAATTTACGTCACCCACGATGCCACCATTACCGTCCGAGGTATGGAAACACTTCAGAAAATCGGCAGACAAGAGCACTGCATCTTGTCTGTTATGCACTGCAACAATTCAACTGCATGGCGGCACCTCAAATCTGCGAAATCATATAAAATTTAAGCATCCGTCCGATGACAACAACAAGGCCAGTCCGGATGTGGCAAAGCAACAGACGTAACACAAGGTGTTTGGCCCCCGTCCGTCGTCGAGCGAGGCGATCAACCAGGCCCTTGCAAGTTTCGTGGTCCAAGCATACGTGCCCATGAAAATCGTGGAACACGCGAGTTTCGTCATCTGATGCAGCTTCTGAATCCGCAGTACGAGGTGCCTTCTCGAACAACCGTCAGGGCGCACATTGACCAGCAGTATGATGATGCAAAAAAAGTATCTGCTGTCCAGCCTTCAAGGAAGCACGTCTGTCGCCCTCACAACTGACTCCTGGACATCCAATGCCACAGAGGCATACCTCACAGTAACCGTACACTACATCAAAGAAGACTGGTCAATGGCGTCGCGCATACTAATGACCCGCGCCATGCCAGAGCGACACACCTGCGAAAACCTTGCTATTCGCCTTAAGGACTGTGTGGATGAGTTTGGCCTGAATGGACGTGTTGTAGCATGTGTTCACGACAATGCCAGAAATATGGACTTAGCCGGCCGTCTGTGTCCGGACTGGCAGGACCTCCCGTGTTTTGCGCACACCCTTCAGTTGTGCGTGAAGCCGGTCATGGGCATTCCGTCAGTTGCAGACGTGATGTCGAGAGCACGAAAGATCGTCGGCACTCCACAACCCTGACAGCAGAGCTGCGATCGCGATGAGTTGGCATGCAACTTCTTGACCATGACCTAATTCAGGATGTTCCGACGCGCTGGAATTCCTCGCAGATGATGTTGCAACGCCTTGTGGAGCAGCGTCGTGTTGTTACCGACATCCTACTCAACCCACGCCTAACAGGGAAGCGTGACAGGGGTCTCCTGCTGACCGACGCTGTTTTGGAGATTGCCGGAGACGTTGCGTCTGCGTTGCAAGACCTCACAGAGGCAACAAATAACATGTGTTCCGACACGCATGTCTCGTCATCCGAGATATATCCCGTTGTTTGTGGATTGCTCATTAACAGTCTGAGCTGCTCGAGTGACGATAGTGCGTTGATAAGTCGCGTGAAGGGAGACACTCCGGGACGAGTTGAAACGCCGTTTCCGGCCTTACGAGTCTGAGACGGCCGCAAGCATACCAGTGGTAACATCCCTACTTGATATCCGGTACAAGCGCCTTAACTTCCTGACACCGGAACTGAAGAATAAGACGCGTACAGCACTCGAAGGGACCACTACGTGTTCATACCAGAGATGATAGTCAGCAGCCTCCGACTAAAAGGCCAAGGTTCAGCTTCCTGATCACATCCCCGACAGAGGCTACAAACCATGAAGATGAGTTGGATACGTACAGGCGGGTGAATTGTGAATCCGATGGCGACCTGTTGGTGTGGTGGTGTGAACACAGACAACGTTTTCCAACAATAGCGCATGTCGCCCAGAAGCTGTTGTCCGTGCCATCGGCATCCGTGCCATCGGAGCGAGTGTTCTCCAAAACAGGGCGTCTTGTTACAAAGGCACGCAACCGCATCAGCCACAAGCTTGTTGACAAGGTCATTTTCTTGACCAAATGAACAATGTTATGCTTTGCATGTTGTGCAAATACTTGTATATGTGATGTTTTGTTTGAACTGTCCGATTGATTTTCACTGTTTGTAGTGTATCACTGATTTATTCTGCAGACAGAACTAGGAACTGTGAATAAAAAAATAACTCAGAATCTGAATTTGTGTGCTTTATTTTACCCACATTTAAATGTAAAATGGACATTAAACGATAATAATTCGGCTACAGACGCTAAAATGCAAATAACAAAATAATTGAAAATATGCAATTATCCAATAAAAAGAGATGCGGATTTGTTAAAACACATGACCCTCTTTACGATAACCAAAAGGGAAAAAACATGTTAATATAAGGTCAATTTGAGCTTTAAAAATGGAAACATAATTAACTAAGAAACACACCTTTTTGTGAGCGATATGACGCGAACGTATTATAAGCGCCCAAATCAAAACTAAAATAATGACGCAAGCAATCTCAAACTAGAAATTACTTTCGTTTCTATAGAGCGGTTCGAGCGGTATGACATTTTTATGTACTCTAACATGGAAACTACCTAAAGCGTTTCGGTTAACCGGTTAATAACCGGTTACTGTAAAAGGTTAACCGGTTACTGATGTTTGTAACCTCTTGCATTCCTACTTAAAACATAACATTAATTTCTTAGTGAAATTCAATATTTCCTCTTTACACAAGTCTACATTAAATATCATACGAGTGGAGTTAATGGAACACATGTCTTCCAGTTTATCAATGCGTTTATACTTGCACATCTCAATTATTTAGTATAATGCTACTTACATTCTCTGGGTTACCCGTACCTAACGGCTTCACATGCCTCTGTGTCTAGGAACGCTTTCAGTCACTCACTAGCTACTACTAAGTATTTTGCGTCTATTTAGAATGTCGTGTCTGGGAACGCGTTTAGTCCTTGACTTACCCGAATCTGACGGCTGGACAGGCTGTTGTGCCTTGAAGCGCGTAAAGTCCTTGACATTCCCGTACGCGACAGATGCAATGGCTGCTGTGTCTACGAGCGTTTTAAGTCCCTGACTAACCGAGAAGGCTGCAGGGGCTGTATTGTCTAGCAGCGCTTCCATTCCTTTACTTACCGGTACGTGACGGTTGAACCAGCTAATGTGTGTAACAGCGATTTTAGTCCGATACTTACCTAAACATGAAGGTTGCACAGGCTACTGTTTCTAGGAGCGGTTTCAGTCAATTACTTACCCGTTTGTGAAGGCTGCACTCGTTGCTGTGTCTGGGAGATCTATCGGTCCCTGACTTACCCGTATTTGAAGGCTGCACAAGCTGCGGTGTCTTGGAGTGATTTCAGTCCCTGACTTACCCGTTCGTGAATGTTTTACAGGCCGTTCAAAGTGCTTTCAGTCCCTGACTTATCCGTGGGTTAAGGCTGCCACAAGCTACTGTGTCGAGGAGTGTTTTAAGTCCCTGATGTACCCGAACGTGAAGGTTGCACATGCCGCTAGAAGCACTTTTAGTCCCTCACTTACTCGTACGTGAAGGTTGCACAAACGTCTGTGTCTAGGAACACTTTATGGACATTACTTATCCGTACGTGGCGGTTGAACAGGCTGCTAGGAGCGCTTTCAGTCTCTGACTATCCTGTATGTGAAGGCTGCACAGACTACTGTGTCTAGGAGAACTTTAAGTCCATTACTTATCCGTAGGTGAAGGCTGCACAGGCTACTGTGTATAGGAGAGCTTTCAGTCCCTGACTTTCTCGATGTGAAGACTGCACAGACTACTGTGTCTAGGAGCACTTTTAGTCCTCGACTTATCCGTTCGTGAAGGTTGCACAGGCTACTGTGTATATGACTGCGTTCAGTACCTGACTTATGCGTACGTGAAGGTTGCACAGGCTGCTAGGAGTGCTCTCAGTCCCTGACGTACCCGTGTGTGAAGTGTGTTCGGGCTTCTTAGAGCGCTTTCAGTCCCTGACTTACTCGTTTGTGAAGGCTACAAAGACGACTGTGTCTAGGAGTGATTTCAGTTCATGAATTACCCGTACTTGAAGGTTGCACTGACTGATAGGAGCGCTTCAGTCACTGACTTACCCGTACGTAAAGGTTGCACAAGCTACTGTGGCTATGAGTGCTTTGAGTCCCTGACTTTCCGTACTTGAAGGTTGCACCGACTACTAGGAGCGCTTTCAGTCCCGCACTTACTCGTATGTGAAGGTTGCAACGGCTACTGTGTCTAGGAGTGATTGGAGTCCCTGAATTACCTGTATGTGAAGGTTGCACAGGCGAACAAAAGCGCTTATAGTTCTTGACTTATCCGTACGTGAAGGTTGCACAGGCTACTGTGTATAATAGTGCGTGCAGTTCCTGACTTACCCGTATGTGAAGGTTGTTCGGGCTGCTAAACGCGCTTTCAGTCTCTGGCTTACCTATACGTGAAGGTTGCCCAGGTAACTGTTTCTACGAGTGGTTTCAGTTCCTGACTTACACTTACGTGAAGGTTGCACTTGCTGCTAGAAGCGCTTCAGTCACTGACTTACCCGTACGTGAAGTTTGCACAGGCTAATGTGTCTATGAGTTCTTACAGTCCTTGCCATACCCTACTTGAAGGTTGCACCGACTGCTAGGAGCGGTTGGAGTCCCTGACTTACCCGTATGTGAAGGTTGCACAGGCTACTGTGTATAGGAGTGCTTTCAGTCCCTGACATATCCGTATGTGAAGGTTGCACAGGCTACTGTGTATAGGAGCGCTTTTAGTCCCTGATTTATCCGTACGTGAGGGTTGAACTCGCTGCTAGATGCGCTTCAGTCCCTGACTTACCGGTATGTGAAGGTTGCACAGGCTACTATGTCTAGGAGTGCTTTCGTTCCCTGACATAACCGTATGTGAAGGTTGCACAGGCTACTTTGTCTAGGAGTGCTTTCGTTCCCTGACATACCCGTATGTGAAGGTTTCACAGGCTACTGTTTCTAGGAGTGCTTTCGTTCCCTGACATACCCGTATGTGAAGGTTGCTCGGGCTGCTAGGAGCGCTTTCAGTCCCTGACACCCGTACGTGAAGGTTTCACAGGTTACTGTGTCTATGAGCGTTTTCAGTCTCTGACTTACCCATACGTGAAGGTTGCACTGGCTGCTAGGAGCGCTTCAGTCACTGACTAACCCTTGCGTGACGGTTGCACAGGCTACTGTGTCTAGGAGTGCTATTAGTCCCTGACCTACCCTTACGTGCTGCTAGGAGCGCTTTCAGTCACTGACTAACCCGTATGTAAAGTTTGCACTGGCGGCGCGATTCATTCGCTGATTTACCCGTTCGTGAATGTTGCACAGGCTACTGTGTATAGGAGTGCTTTCAGTTCCATAACGTGAAGGCTGCACAGGCTGCTAGGAGCGTGTTCAATCCCTAATTTTCCCGTACGTGAAGCCTGCACAGGCTGCTAGGAGCGCTTTCAGTTTTTGACCTACCCGTACGTAAAGCATGCACAGGCCACTGTGTCTAGGAGTGCTTACTTGCCCGTACATGATTTACCCTCGAGATGATTGTACAGGCTGATGTGGACTGGAACACTTTCATTCCAATGCTTACCCGTGAGTGACGGCGTACAGGTTGTTGTATCTTTTGGCGCTTTCAGCCCCTGTCTTACCTGAGAGTGATGACTGTATAGGCTGCTGTGTCCTGGCACGCTTTCAGTCTGTGATGTGGCTCGATCGATGCCTCCTTCTGCCATTTTCAATCGGCTGTGTGTGCATAATTGTATTCAAACATTTAATTACAATGAAAAGACAAGAGAGCTGACATGTTAGCCCGAATACTCAATTTCGTAAGAGATAAAATATAGCCCCAATATATTAACATCGGCCTTATGCCATTTTGGTTATGTGTGAAAGGATCCAAATGTTCGCGAAATAGTCGATATAGCCGTATTAGTGCGTTCAATTCCTACACAATACAAAACGATTTCGCAATAAATACATGGAATCCCCAGTAGGTTTTGTATTTTTGAATTTTAGGCGTGTCCAAACCTGATTATCGATACAGGAAATGCCAAATATTCATGTTTCATGATTGTCATTTAAAATTAACTAAACAAAAGTTATGCAAATTAATACAAAACACAGTTAAAAATACAATGAAAAGTTACAGTCGTAATTAAAACATGTACTTTTAAAAGTGTGTCTGCACTTTCGATTTCAAATTCGTTCAATACTTAAACACACAGTCTTGAAAGAGTTAATATTATCGATATAAACATTTTACATTATATTGTCAAAGAAACGAAACTAACTTAAGATATATTTGAGTAACCATTTTAAAGTATGCAAATGTTTACTCATTACAAATGAACCTACCATCAGTGTAATCACTCCATGAATGCGTGCAGTAGTAATGACTAATATATAACATACAATCTATTAATAGCGTTTGCGTCACACTAAAAAATAATTTATTGACCGGCATGAAATAATCAACCTCGACTATCTCCGGAATGTTTATATATATATATATATATATATATATATATATATATATAAGCATTCAATTGGGCTACATGGAGAGTGAAATACCGCTAGGTCATGCAAAGGTTGCAAGGTTTCATTTAAAGTAAAACTGTTAGTTCTGTGTTTGTTTGAAACATAATTCAGAACGAAATAACCACTTATTTATCTCAAAAATATTCCGAAAACCAGATCTATGACAGCCTACAGCTTTCGTTGCCCATCTAATGTATACACAAATGGTCACTTTATGAAAAAAAAACAAGTACAATTTCTCTCCTGCTAATAAGTCTTCATTGGCCTAAACCTATCCCAAGTTTTATTGAACATACCAAGTCACATCGAAAATCAAAATTCGATTTACTTGCAATTTAAATACTCCTTGATGTTATGTTCACGTGATGAATATAATAAGTTCACGAATCACAATGAAATGGAGTAAATAAGCTTTATCTTCAAGTGTCGTCAATATTCTAGATTTTAGCATAATATATAGAAATTTTAATTTTAGTAAAAATTCCATATTAGTATGATAAATATTATTAAGTAACCGTAAATGAAAGGATTAATTCGATGAATTATACTTATGGAAAATACTTCTGCTTTGACATATGCATACATATATCCATGTAGGTTACGATTAGGTAGAGCATACGGAAACAAAGAGTTAAAGCCATGCAATTAAGACAATACATCTAACCATAAGAGAGTGAGTCTAACGTACTTTTCATATTTGATTTGATTGTGTACACCTTCGTAGCATGCAAATCATAACGTCTCTTTTAAGTTGGTGACTTTTCCATACTCAACATAGATACAGGACCAATTTAACCAATTTAAAATTAACTTTGTAACGATCGAATAATCAACAATAACGCAAACATGTACTTGCACAATCAAAATTGGGAAGTATAATCCACGTCTGAATAACAACCAATCCATCAATAATGAAAGCTTGAGTCTTTTCTATTATATAAGTGTTTTTACAAAAGAATTCCTTATTCTTATAAAATGAATCAGTCTTTTGTTTTCCATCGTCTGTAAAATGTTTCAATTTACCGGGGCATTTAAGAAATTCATTACGCGATGTTGATATGCTTGAAATTTGGTTGGGCAGACGCACTAGGAAAAATATGAGTGTTCATCTTCTCTTCAATACTCATCAATATATGTATATTTTGTAAAACTGATGGTTTTGTGTATTTTATTCAAAGAAGACATATACATTGTTCAATAATACAATTAGCTCTTGAACTGTTTAATACATATAATGCCTTAAAAATACATACAGTCATGCTTATACAAAGACATGTAACACCAGTTAAGGATATTCCGTTAACGGCTTTTAGTGTTTGTCTGCACGTAACACATGATTGGTATGCATGAGTATAATGCTGAATAAGACATTTAATTGATGAAAGCAGGAAGTATTGTGAATGGCAAGTGACAATAAATGGTCACGTGGATTTTCTGCTCCTATGAAGATTAAAGGAACTTTAAAATTAAAATTAATTCTTAATAATACATGATATTCAATAAATTTACTCACACTAAATTCATTATTACGTCCATGAAACATAAACAAATTATAATAGCAAGTCAAGTTGAATACAAAAATGTTTGAAATCAATATTATTTTAACCTCGTGCCCAAGTCAGTCATTAATGATCATACAACGAATGACGTTGCGTGATTCACCGATAATTTGTTCTAGGTGTGTTCAATTGTTGACCATTTGGATTACTGTGTTGCTTGACTGTGTCTTCACTATTGTACAGTATATCTATAAAATTTAAGTTTTAAATACAACACTTAGCACTAAGGATTGAGACTTCAATAAGAGAAAAGCACGCTTTTTTCTGCCAGTATGCGCAACTCAAATTATATTGAAAGGGTGCATTGAATTAGAGTTATTCTTCGTGCAAACAACATTATTTGAGAGTGTATTTCTCAATTTCTGCGCTTTCTAAAAGTTTGATTATAAACAATATATTCACTATACATTAGAGCTTAGCACAACTTTTTCAACATGTGTATACACAATCAATGAGAGTGAAATTATCATGAACATAAATTGAAAATATTTTTAAATAAAACGACTTTATATGAAATCGATAAATTAACATGCAATACATACATATAACATGCTTTGGAACGACGTTTACAAATAATAGTCTGAAATCACAGTTTAAAATGTTTTTTTCGAGTGCATAAAACTAAAACGATATTTGTCTAATGCCGTTCCAACGTTACATATATAATCGATACATCAGTCATATAAATTGTATGCATTTAAATACGGGCACTAATAAGCAATTATATCCAGAAGCATGTAGCCTATAGAGAAAATAATACGTTATTTTAGTAAAGATATTAATAGGCATTCATGCATTATCATATAAATCGTTGATATGCCCCTTTGAAACTAAGAATACTTTATAAGCTGACATGTATACAAGTTATTCGTCGCGAGTTTAATATAGTTATATCATCACATGATGGGGAATCCCCTTTCGTTTTTTTTTTTCGAAATTAATTTCGAAATGATTACGTCATTGATTGAGCAGACTTTATTGCTTTATAAGAGCAAATTGTCTGGGTTTTTTTTTCATTGCAAGTCAAACAGTGACATGTTTTCGTTAAGTGGCGTACGGCTAATGATCTCCATATAATCCGAGTTTGTTGATGTAAAACATTTATCATATATACAAACCTGTCCATATTCGCAAATTCATGATAATAATAACAAAATAGCAAGTACAATATAAAGAAGTGAAACATTATGAAAAAAGCAAATAAAATCACTTATTGACTTCTGACATTCTTTGTATTTCATGTCTCTGATTAGTTCCCTCGGCTATCCATTTAATTTGCTGCTTTTCCTGCACACACCTGGCTGCCATTAAATTTCTTTCCGGAATCATGTAGTATGACAGTTGTTGTGCAAAAATAGCAGTCTTAAGTTCGCTCAGTCCATCATGAAGCCAGTGGAAAAAACTCCGTCTATTAAAGCTGTTTGGTGGGTAACGCTCAGCTTGCCAGAATACTATATTTTTAATTACATATGTTGTGATTTCTCTCTTACAAAGCCTTAAACATCTAAGCATTAGATACACTTGCGCGTGTGTGCCATTAAGATTGTTTACAAGTTCTGCCTCACCAGTGCTAAAGCACATCCTCCACTCCATGTGCTTGAATTCACTTCCCTCAAATCCTACCGGTGTTAGATAGGCTCCTAATGATACGACTTTCTGTACTATGGCTGGTGACGGCCTATGACGTTGTCTGGCAGCCCATGTTTGTAGGATGCTGGGACAGTGACAACGTAGTGTGTATACTCTATCAAAATGAAATACACCGTTCAATGTATACGGTCTCGACGGCCCCGCTTGCTCATGAAACACTGCGCCGGAAAGTGCATAATCTGAAAAATGATCTATGAATAATCTACTACTAAGTAGAATGTCCCCATGCCCATCAATACATAGAGCGTTGATAATTGCATCATGACGATTTATGCCTGGTCTCTTTTGTAACAGTCTGCAGTGTCCTGGATATGCGCGACGTGTATCCATTCTAAACAGATATATGTCGTCATGTATGGTGTACAGATTGATTCCAGATTCCACACAGAGGACATTCTTCTCAACGTATAACACGTCCCAGTTGCTTTCCAACAAGCAGGTCAGCCCCTCTGCCTTGCTTCCAGCTGTGATCACAGTTGGTTTATGATCACTTAATGATTCGTTCCACGCCTATCACGCTTCCTGCATTTCTCAACTCTCCGCCGTCTCATCACCTCGCTGTACCCCAACCGGTTCATTATGGTACAGATCTCCATGGACACGTTTTCGACATAATTCTGAAAATACAAAAGCACAATGTAAAACTAAATTCACGCTGATTACTTCATTCTATAAGCACTATAAACTATTAAATACATTATACATTGGTAAAAATGTATTTTCAGATAACGCTAATGTTTCATGCTTTCATAAATAGCGCGTATTGCCTTCTATTATACGAATAAGATGAATGTTGATTCAGTTGTTTGTGTATTTCATGTTGCGTATTTTATTAAATTTCATAAGTAGTATTGAAAGACATTCAGACAACTAATTGAAGTAAGGATACTCATAATATATTAATTTATTGTGTACACGTTAACATTATTGTGTACATAATTATTGTCTTAATACATTAAAATGAGACGAATATTGTTTTAATTATTTTTAGATTTTTTACCTAGTCACATTGTTTTGTTTAATTATAACAAGTCACTAGAAGGTTATTCCATCATTATCATCATGTACATCGACATTTTGGTTTCAGTCAGTAACGTCAGCGAATCGCACACATGTATATACTTTTTTTAAAGATGGATTGAGTATAAACATAAACGTCGTTCTTAGAAACAGACTGGTAAGAACGAATACAATTCAAAATAATAAAACCCTGATGTGTAAAGTGGCAGGCAATTTGCTTTAGCATGTTAAAACCGTATGTTTCCGGGCATTATTTCGTACCATAAAATCTTCTTATTACGTTATACGTTGTCCATCATAAACACAAACGTACATAAATTCTTTTTTAGGGACAGTAATTAGAGCGTCGCGCGTTCCTACTTAATATGACCATAAAATATACGTACAATTCTGGAGCAACTCATTTGAAATGTGTGCTCATATACAAGCACATGTTTAGTAAAGTATATTAAAGTGCATACAATCATACTTATTGTGTTATTTTCATAAAACAGGATTGAGGAAACCATAACAGGGATTTCTGTAAGAATACGTTATGAATGTACACCTGCGCCCCTGACGTTCGGGATTGAATTAATCCAGAGAGCAAACTAATTAGTTACATTAAAGAGATATAAAACATTTGGTTTCTGATTTTCTATCAATGTTAGAGTTTCTATGAGAACTGCAAAACTTAATTAAGTTAACGCAAACTCCCTCAGTACTAACCCGCAAATGAAAACTTTACATAGCGCTGAGTCAGATATCGTTTTCCATTCATCCCTAACCCGTGAGTGACGAATGTGCAGGCTGCTTTACTTTGAAACGCGTTCAGTCCCTTATTTACTTGATAGTGTCGACTGTACAGATTGCTGTGTTTGAGAACGCTTTCAGACTCTGACTTACCTGAGAGTGACGGTTGTACAGTCTAATGCGTAAAAAAACATGAAAATACGTTTTATAACCATTCAATAATCATTAGAAGTCACAATGTGTTGTTTGTTGTAGTCTGTGTTAGTTTTTGACAACCTATTGACATGAAGTCAAATGCCTAACTAATGTTTGTCCATTTCTTTTTATCGAGTGAGGTGTATCCCTTAAAGTAACTACCATTGTGGTTTAATTAAAAAAAACGAAATTCTAAATGTCAATTACAATATACAAACATATATTGTATTGATAGAACAACATCAGCTTAAACAAGCTTAACAATCTAAATTTCAATATTAAAATACTGATTCAAATGGGATCAGCACCAACTGACACACGATTTAAATCTAGAAATGATGGTTAAATTATCAGAACAGATAATTCAGTAATATACATTTATACCAATACATAAATTGACATTCTGTATTATATTTGAAAAATCATTATATGCGATTTGTCAAATTTTAATATTATTTAAGAAACAAATATATGAAGCACCCAATCGCTGTTTGTTTTCTTTTGAATTCAATTAAAACTTTATATCGATTTTGTTTGATATCAAACGAACGAAATATCACTACCGTAGTGTTCAAAATTCTATAATTTTCAATAACATCATTACCTGAGAGTGGCGACGGTACAGGCAACTGCATCTGGAAATGCTTCCAGCCTCTAATTTTGCCGAGAGTAGCGACTGTTAAGACTGCTTTGACTGAGAAGGTTGCCAGTATCTGACTTACCCGAGAGAAGCGACTTTATAGGCTGTTTTTTCTAGAAACACTTACAGTCTATGACTTACCCGAGACTGAAAACTATATAAACTGCTGTTTCTGAGAACGCTTCCAGTTTCTGACTCTGTATTTCCAATGCCTCCTTCTGCCATTTGTAGAATGCTGTAAGTTTTCATTGCAAAATATGCCAATAAATAACAGAAGTCAATATGAAAGTCTCTAATATACGTTCAACATTAAGATTGAATGTAGGTGTTTAATGGGTGTTTTAATTTGGGTAACTTTGCATAAAACGTCACACATAGCCTCAAAGCTATGTTAACATTGTTTTATTGCTTGATACATCACAAAGCACTATCGATTACACAAATGTACCTGAATAATCAAACGACCCCGGGCTCATAATCAGCCATGACGCCTGTGGACCACTGACATAAAACGGTTTTTCATCAAACTTTACAAGACAACATAGTCCTGGTCGTATCAAATTACGGTTGGTAGACTTATACCAGTATTAGTGTTGTTTTTTAAAATCTGAGTAAGACAAATGCAAACTGATTGTGAAGTTAGAAATTACATACGAATATTGATATACAAATATCAATTGTTAGATAAAGCTCTACGAAGAAACAGACTTAAACATAACAAACATAGCATATTAACCTCGAATAAATAAAACTCTTGAAACCACGTGCACATTTAATGTACAGGCTTAAGGTAGATTCGTCCTTTTATAATATTGAAATATGTTGAACTTTCGATTTCCAGATCCCCCAAAAAATGTGTACTGCCTTCTGTAATGACACATTTTACATGATAGCAGTTCACATTAACATCAAACAAATGTCGCTCGCAAACACATTTTGAAAGTTAAGTTGAATAGAAAAATGAATGCACTTTCGACTTCAAGATTCATGCGACCAAAGTTATACATTTTTGACAAGTTCAACTGCAATTACAATTGTACTGCCTTCCTTAACGACACATTTTATTTGATAGCAGACCACACTAACGTCAAACAAAAGTAGCCCCAAGCACATTTGGACATTTAAGTTGAATAGAAAAATATATGCACTTTCGATTTCAAGAAAAAGCGAAAACAAATTAAGATTAGTAAAGCTATGATAAAACTCTGTGTACATTCGCGGTTAATATTAATCAATGGTTATTTGATACAAAATATATTTTCTAAATAATTTATTAAAATTAAGATATAATACTGTGAAACCATTTATTTTCGTCGGCACAAAATTTCGCCCTTTTCATAAAAATGACTATTTCGTCCGTTCTTAAATTCGCCCATTTCTGGTTTTGAAAAAAAAACAACGTCCGAGTTGTTTGTAATACATGTAATACGCGGTTGCGAAAAAATCGTGCTGGGTGACACTTGGTAGTCACTTGCAGGAGGTGGGCCTTGTTTGGCATATGCCAATGAACAAGTCTGTTATTTTAGGTGATAGTAACTGTCCCTTATTATTTAATGTCATTGACACGTTCTTTGTTATGATTAGCGGATAAGTGGGACTGAATAATCGTTAACGAGTGTTTTAAACAACGAAGCCAATTGCCAATTAGTCTTTTTCCATTACTATCACGGTCAAACTGATAACAATCTTACCTTTATCGGCGCCAATTACAGAAGGTGCGAACATTATGGGTTATAATTATCGTAAGCAAATTATTTTGGTCATATTTCATTAAAGTTTCAAGCGTTTTGCATTGTAAATATTTAATCATTTTAAGTACAGTAATTTTTCTGCAGTTAAAACCAAACAACCAAACACAAATCAAAATGTTCTTTATTAATTTGTAACACAGCGCATAATATATTTCAGTCAGGTGTTGATCACACATCGTCATATTTTAATTGCGTTTAAAAGTATTGTCTTTAATCCGGATTCGCCGCGTGTAGGCTGTATAATCTGCAACACCCCTAAAAAACACAATACACACAATGGGTAATAAAGTTGTTAACAATAAGCGCTAATCAACACTATTATACCTAAAAGAAGTCGACGCATTCGATACACCCTTATTGCATTCGCGTTTTACAGGAAATGTCAGTTGTCAGTACACTGTATAATGAATACCCCTTTGTGTCAAAACCGGATTTAACTTGAGTGTGAATAGTCGACTGTTTCATGTTCTTTGTATCAATACCATCTGTGTATCTGTATTATAAGTATACCAGTCAACAAACAAGGTGCGCGCTTCCGCATATGGGTATTCGGACGTTCAAAAAATTGACCTACGGTTTAGCGTTCACGCCGTCGAACGCATTAAGCAATATAACTCGTTTTTTTTCACTATTTCTTTATTTGCAAAAAATACTAGTGGCTTATAACTTACCTTGCAATCTTTTTTTCTCGCATTTTGCGAGTGTGCGTGTGTTAATATCGAGCACTGTGTATATGCGTGGATTACGCTGGATTTAAATGCCTCATGCCTACAGTAATTCAGACTTATTTGTTTCAAATATGGGACATGATTGTTCGTTAGGATCTTGAATTCGTCCATCGGTCGAAGGACGAAAAAGGTGAAAATTGATATCGGACGAATAATAATGGATTCACAGTATTTCATCTACTTACATTAAAGATGTACGCGGAACTTCCCTGGTTTATCAATCTCGCGTTTTACTTCCGTCCGAGGTTGAGTGATTTAGGCTGTATTTAAATATTTATGAATGTGTGAATGATATAAGGTAACCGAGATTTCAAACATATCAATCACATAGGGCTGTACATGTTTAGTGTATCTTGAGGTAAACCTTGACTTTAAAGGGATACTGCTGTGAAAAACAATATGTACATGTAATGTAAGTGCTATAAAAAGTTGTTAGCGAAGCAAAAATGGAGCTAATATTGTGTCTTAAATGAAATAATAAAAGGGTTCAACAGGAATTTCTCCCCTACTGTTTATATGTTGTCCCCATAAACGACAACTGTTTTTTTTCAGCGGCATTACATCGATGAATCCGGGACATATTTGAAAACAAATATCTTTGTTAAACGTGTGTATTTACTGGTTTCCTTGAAATGTTGAATCTATATCGTTTCATAAAAATGTTTATAATATTATCTCTCGTTCTATTATCCAAATATTGAATTCATATGATATGATTTAAACAGGATTGATTTACAACTCAGATTAATTAGTTTACCTGTTTACTGCCAGTTTGATAACTTTAATGAATAATGCACTTCAAAGTGTGAGATATAACGTTTTATTTTGTTTTCTTCTTTCAAGTAGTTAACTTTTAGATAATACATACTTTTAAAAATTGATATCATCCACCATCAGACCGTAAAGCGAGCACGATTGGTTTATTTCATAAACGCTGTTGACGATCCGCCAGCCATTGCAATATTGTATTTGGTTCTAAAATGCACAATCCAGATTGCAGGTCAAAATGTTTTTTAATCTACCGGGTTTCCTAAATCTTTTACCTCCAATAATAAATTTGATTTAACTGGCTAACTCGGGATCCTTAAACTTAGATCTAATGATGTTACATAAGAAACATCAATATATAAAATAATATTGTATATATTTGAAGACTTTTGTGAAATGTTTAAGTAAATTGCATAACTTTAGTGAAAACAGAGCAATACTTATGCCCGAAGCTACATCTAAGAACATCAATATTCATATTAAATATTAATTAAGAAAACTATTTTTCTTTCATGGTTTGTTGTAACCCACAGTAAGGAGTATAGGTGCGTAGGAATTAAATCACGAGTGCGAAGCACGAGTGATTTGATAACACGCATCTAATTTGCACATGTATTTAGCCCCGTCTTCCCAGAATAAAGTTCATAAACAAATACGAAGTTTGCGTGTGATGGGTAAGATGGGGCAGAAGAATTGAACTATTTTAATCCTGAAAAAAAAACTTGAGAACGTGTGTTGTTTTCTTGTATAGCCTTTTTGTATATATGATATTTATCATACACAGTACATTGTCTTAATGTACAATACAACCAGTAGTTTGTTAACGATTACTGTGAATTGGGTTAACGCAAAACATAAACATACTACGATATTATAAACAACGTATTGTTTCAGTATAACAAGTTGAAAACTGATTTTAAATAACAACTAAAAACATCAACCCAACATGAATACTTTTAGTGATTCTATGTTGTCAATATATACAATGAACATACACCAATATAGTTTTGTCTTTCTGGTTTTACCAGTAAAACCACTTAACCAGTAATCGAATGCGTGTCATAAAAATGCGCGTATACAATGGCATTGTTTCTATGTTCGGTGTTGCTCACGTGTTCATAGAAAATACTATGCTAGTGTAATTGTGTACTTAAATTTATCCCACGAGTGAAGAAAGGTTTACATGGCGAGGCTTGCCCAAAATGTATACTTAAACGGATTATATTTTCATGTATATTTACATATGCTTAAGAATATTATTCATATAAAATATACTTGTTTTATTGAACAATGTCAACAATGACATCGCAAAATAAGAAAAGGAGAACGTTGGCCGGTGCATTTAATTATAATTGAATAGTCTTACGACTTGTTAATATAAGGTCTTTATATATGCATATACATATTTATGAATATATAAAAAAAATCACTTATCTCGATTCGTTACGATAAAATGTTGAGAACCCTTCTGAGATCGAACCTCATAATCTCTAAATTATAAACAAATTTATACATGTCATCGATTTACTATGATTAAATAAAATAAATCACATGTTACAAATATAAGTTGGGTGGCAAGAAGTCGTAAAAATAAATTTCCAAAGGGATAATAATTTCAATGCACGATTTCGTGTCAATACTTTTAATAGTCAGATAACAATATGTTTAACCTGTAGTAGGAACAGGGTAACGTGCAATACCCCGTCAGGAGACGTTATGGGACTTCATAGCAGACAGGGTTACTCCTGATCAATCTGCGCTAAGCATAACAAAGATCCAAACAACTTCCTTTAAAATCGATCTCAAGTTCACACTTTGAGCTCAAATATTGAACAACAACGAAAATGCGTTATCAACATGTAGCTTATGGCTTAATTCCCCGATGCATTAATGGATTTTAAAATAATTTTACAAACATACAATGTATACAAGGCACGAAATGTCATGACCAGTCATTCATTTAAATTAAAGTGGTAACCCAAAACACATGACTGCAAACTTATGTTGATTCTCTGCGAATCCTTTGTCAAACAACCTAAGACGAAAACACATATTCATATTCTGTACAATAATCACACATTATGGTATAGCTAACTTTTGACTGAGTTGGTCTAAAAAGCAGATTGAAACTCCAAAGTAGCTATCTTCACTCAGTCTACTTCTATGTATAAACACGTAGAACACAACTTTGCTCCCACACGGTATTTTTATTTGGATGCTGGAAACGATCTTACAGTGTGCAGGTAGCTTGCACTCACTTGGGATTAAATACTGATCTAAGTAATATTAATTAGTGTTGACAGCCTAATTTTGTGGCATGTCATATTTGAGAAGTAACTCTCTGTCTCTGTCTCTGTCTCTCTGTCTCTCTGTCTCTCTCTCTGTCTCTCTGTCTCTCTGTCTCTCTGTCTCTCTGTCTCTCTGTCTCTCTGCTCTCTCTCTCTCTCTCTCTCTCTCTCTCTCTCTCTCTCTCTCTCTCTCTCTCTCTCTCTCTCTCTCTCTCTCTCTCTCTCTCTCTCTCTCTCTCTCTCTCTCTCTCTCTCTCTCTCTCTCTCTATCTCTTTCTCTTTCTCTCTCTCTCTCTCTTTCTCTGAGTCGCTCAGTCGTCTACGTATCTCATGAAGGTTGATTGCCGAGTGAAACCAGCATCTCATTCTCATTTCTACCTTGCGTAACACTGCTATTCTCCTCCAGCTCCCTCTTTTCCTTTCATTATAACTTTAATATTCTACTCTAAATAGCCCGCAAATCATTAACAGCAGAGCCGTCCACTTGCATCCGTTGAGCCAACTCCATTATTACCTCTTCACGACGTTTCAATATCTCCTGCAGGATATCATCAGACTCCTCAACCACTACGTTCTCATCTCGACATTATCCTCCTGGTACAGCACTTCCAGCTCCATGCTTTTCTTGCGGGACCACACCATCGGCTCTGTGGACGCGACGGCGGCCTGGCGTATCCTCGAAAATCTCAATATAACTCTCGGACCTTCGTCCATCATTTCCGTAATATCTGCTATCTATTTACTGTTCTGCTTATCCTGCAAACCACTGGCTGCCATAAATTACTTTCCTGAATCATGTAGTATGCCAGTTGGTGGGCGTTAATAGCAGTCTAAATTTCTCTCAGCCCGTAATAGAGCCACCGGAATAAACTCCGAGTATTAAAGCTTTCCTGTGGTTTACACTCAGCTTGCCAAAGTACTATATGTTTAATCAAATAAGATGTAATTTCTTTCTTACAAGGCCTTAAAACATCTTTAAAAATCATTTTAAGCATAACATATACTTTCACTTGTGTGTCATTAAGGTTGTTAATTAGTTCTGTCTCACCGGTGTTAAAGCAAATCCTCCACTACATGTGCTTGTAATCACTTCCCTTGAACCCTTCCGGGTTTAGGTAGGCCCTTAATGATACAACTTTCTGAGCAATAACTGACGACGGCCAATGACGAGGTCGTGCAGACCATCTTTAGAAGATGCTGGGGCAGTGACAGCGTAGTGCGAATACTCTGTCCACATGAAGTACTCCTCCATATGCCCCCGGTCTCGACGGCCCCGTTCTCTCATGATCCACTACTGCTGAATATTTAAATGATGCTAAACATGCATCTAGGAATAAACTACCACTAAGTGGAATGTTTCCATATCCATCATCACACAGAGAATTTAGAATTATCTTATAATGTGTATGTCCTCGTTTCTCTTGTAACAGTCTGCAATGTCCTGGATATACGCGTGTATCTATTCTTAACACATCAATTTCGTTTGGTATGGTATGCCGATTGATACCAGCTTCCACACAGAGGATACCTTTCACCACGAGTAACATGTCCCTGTCGCTTTCGAACAAGCATGTCAGTCGCTCTGCCTTGCTGCCAGCTGTGATGCAAGTGACATTACGTGATCGTACTTTCGCCAGCCTATCACGCTCCCTGTACTTCTCAACTCGCCACCGTCTCATCTCGTCGCTTTACCCCAGCCGGGACATTATGGTACAGATCTCAGAAGACACACGTTCGATATGATTCTGAAAGTACAATAGCACAATAAAACAAAGTTTGTTAACAATGAGTAATTTATTATATTTGAACTACTAACAATAAATAAATACACTTTCTGGACGTGAATTCAAATAAAGTTTTAGATAATAATTATGTTTCAGTTACTCATAATATCGCATTGTGGCTTCTAATATACAATTTAAATGAATGTTTAATGCATACATCGTGTTTATGTATATTTCATCTTGTGTATATTATAACGTTTAAAAAAGTAAGTTTGATAGGCAATAAGACAACCCATTGTCGAAAGAATACTAATACAATATGTATTGATTATTATTATATTTTAACAGTATATATATATATATACTAATTGTCTTAAATTCACACGGTGAGTTTCCGTGTTAGTTTTCTTATTTATTGCATTACAAGCAATTTTCGCTGATAACAAGCTAGCCAAGCACTAAATTTGTACTACATATGGTGCCAATTATACGCTATAAACTCAGATATACTAGGCTATCACGGTACAAATTGCCCATTCGCTATCAGTGCCTTTTTAGTATAAAGGTCACAATTTACTTATTTCAAACCTTATGCAATTTATTGAAAATATATAATTTTATTCAAAAGTTAAGTCAAAATTTGGATCATAGGGACAACCAAAACAAAACATTGTCTTGAAGAGCATTCAATTAACGTTGTTGCATTTACAAAATAAAAAGGTGTATCATGTAAAAGATAAGACAGAAAATTACATGTTTCAAAATTCGCTAGTTTGTCTTTTTTTTATCAAGAACTTTTAAGTTTGATGTAACCAGTCTTCGGGCACGTTTTCGGATGTAATCTCCAGTCTTAAAATATAACAGTGGTTTATTTGTGAACATCAATACTTTTTCTTCATCTTCACACAGGTCATCATTCAATAGTTTAAGATTTGCGTATTTTGAAAGCATGTCTTACAATGTATCAAGGTGTGTGTATATACTTGCCGTTCTATATAATTTAGTATACTGTAACCTTCAGTCTCTCTGTTAACCGTTCAATACGGCTGCACATGCCCCTGTGTCTAGGAAAGTTTTAAGTCCCTTACTTAATACTACTGTTTGTATAGAGAGTCGTTTTTGTGAAGGCTTTAATTCCCTGACGTACCCGTACGCGACGGGTGCACAGGCTGCTGTGTCTATGAGCGCTTTTGGTCCCTACTACTGTGTCGCGTCTGTATAGAGCGCTTTCTGGAAACGCTTCCAGTCTCTAATTCACTCGTGAGAAGGCTGTACCTGGTCAGGCTGGTGTACATTGAAACATTCCCATTCCATTTCTTACTCGTGATTGACGGCCGTACAGGCTGTTGTGTCTATAAAGTCGTTCAGATCCTGTCTTACCTGAGCGTGAAGACAGTACAGACTGCTGTGTGCTGGAACACTTTCAGTCTGTGACATGGCTACATCGATGCCTCCTTCTGCCATTTTCAGTCGGCTACGTGTACATAATTATATTCAAACATTTAATACAATCATAAGGGAAGATAGCTTACATGTAAGCCCTTATACTCTAAATTTTTAAGAGATAAAACATAGCCCTAACCCAACATATAAGCATCGGCCGTTTGTTAATTTGGGTATTTGAGAAAGGAACCAAATGTTCGCGGTTAAGTCAATAGGGTCTTAATAGTGCTTGCAATTCATACTCAGAACAAAACGATTTCGCAATAAATACATTGAATCCTCAGACGGGTTTGTATTTTCGAATTTAAAGCGTGTTCGAACCTGATAATTGATGCAAGAATTGTCAAATATTTATGTGTCATGATTGTGATTTAACGATATATACTTTTCGAATGAACAATATATGTTAAAACAAAACACATCTTAGCAGACAATGGAAAGTTTCAGTCGAAATTAAATACATATACTTTTAAAAGCTTTTCTGCGCTTTCGAGTTCAAAATCGTTAAAAATATACAGAGGTACATCCTCTTTAATGCATATAATTATAAATAAAGTAATGTCACGTGTCGGTATACTATAGTAGGTAACCAAATCACTATTACTATGTATATATGTTAGTAGGTTAAATACAATTTCAGAACTAAATTTAATTCAGATGGTAATTCGGCATATATATATATATATATATATACATATATATATATATATATATATATATATATATATATATTGCATTGGAAAAAAACATATGACGTCGTTTATTTCACCCAAGTTATACAATTAGGACAATATAACAAAGCAAGATTATTTAGTAAATTATTAACTTCCGGTTGTATTTACACAAAGGGTTTGTAAAACATGATGGCTGGAATATCGACATGGGTGGGGTACGTAGGTGGGAAGAAATAGTACAAAACTGTACTATAATTAGTGTTTTGCCGGATATGTGCGGTGTAGCAATGAGTTTTGCACACGGCGTTTATGGAAATTGTTTGGGTATATCGACAGTTTCTATTTATACTTATCAACCAAGGATCTTAAATCATGAAGAAAAAAACACACTACATTTAAATATATTTAGTAATAATAAAAAGTCCGCGAAGGTTAAATAATTACACATGAACTTACTCAATGCGATCACTTGATTAGCTACGATCGGAAGTAATAACATAACAAATGATTAAACTACGTTCTATTAATAGCGTTTTAGTAACACAATATAAACGTATGATACCGATGTGACATAGTAATCCAATCGTGTTTCATCGACTATCTCCGACATGCTCTTATGATCGAGAGAGAAAATGACGTCCCTTGCCAAGATTTCCGACTGGTTTAATGATACCAAATACATGCATATACTTACTATACTTATTTATTTTCAGGTATAATTATAGTGTATATGCAAATTAAACTAAGTAAACTTGTAAAGATTATAATACGTACTGTATATATTATTACATTCCACCTCTGAACGCGTGTGTACGTACGAGTAGTACACTGAATTTTCAGCCTTCCATGCTGAATTTTGTATACATATGAGGAATGCAAACAATACTGCTTGAAAAGTTATTAACTTTTATTGTCGCACGTTGAACAAAATAATCAATTCTGTATGCAACTCAAAATCATTATATTAGTAAATGTATACAGTATATTCGTATACAGGCAGTTGGTATATTTTCACCTGAGCATTAGATTTTCTACAGTTCATTATTTGCAGTGTAACCAGTTTACTTGTTTAATTTATGAGTCTTTCACAATCGATAATGGCACCAATGTTATGCCAAAACAAATCAATAAATGCTTCGGAATGTCGTAATGAAATTTCACAGGTAAGTAGATCTACTTTTAGTATGATGTTAAATGAGCTCTTTCGAATAAATATAAGTGAATATAAAGATTTGCTCTTAATTTAATAAAAATTAAAATAAAATAATAGGACCTGCCTCTAAGTTTTCGTGATGGAACTGAGCGGATGACCAAAAATTGGTTGTCCTTTTATGCTAGCGTATGGGCAAAGGTGGCCAAACAAGGTCATTTAAGGCCAAAACTGGTAATTGAGCAGGCCAGTTGGCCATAGGCGCCCCAAAGTGGCCAAATCGGGGCGACCAACTGGTCAGAATTAGAAAGCAACGTCTAGTACTTGGCTTCAAAAATTGAAAGTAATCAGAGTCGATATTTCTCTTTAAACGACGAATACAAAGGGTCAAATGCTAGAACATGTAAACATTACCGTTGATCTAAAATAAGACATCGTGAAGATGGCTATTGGTTAAAAGAGATAACTCATCCGACCATAAAACACTGCGGCTAATGGCTGACAATGAACCGGCGTCTCATGGACAAGTTAAGTTTTATCGTAAAATAACTGTTAATATGTAACCGTGGTCATTATTACTCAGCAGTAATGTAATATACATATTTATGTTTTACATAGTACAAAAGATGAGCTTAACATACAAATACAACAACAGTGAAAATCACGAGGCAGGTGACAGCACTCGAATTCGGACAAGTAATTCGGATACGAAATAAAATAATCCACAGGCGTACAACCAGCATAGTGTTTATGTGTAAAATGGCCGTGAATAATGCAGGCCGTAATGCATATATTATATGTTTGGGCTGTCATATGCCTCCCCCCCCCCGTGTTAATGCTCAGGTGAATACAAAGAAATTACACAGGTGGACAACCGATTGAAAGGTAACAGCTAAAAGATCATGTTAAAAGTTATTGTTTGGTTTAAAAGTTCATTGTCATTGTCCTGATATAAAGCGCATATCAATACCCCCCTCCAACGAGCTTGGTTTACTCCTGTAACCAATCACATAGTACTAAATTATAATGACTCACTTAGTAAAAATCCCATTAACAACAATAATATATATTTAAATCTTTAACTTACATAACACGTTTAGGAACACAGACAAGAGTTTATATTAAACTTCACAACTCTATGTAATAAATATCATGAAATATATACAGATATTAAATAAGAATGTTCTCACACAAATGACAGTCAAACAGTCCATACATTAATGCTATACCACAAATCCTCTCAGTCCTTTGATTCCAAGTAAGATTACACGAACACAGCATGCCCGATTGAAATATAAATTATGTCTGTCACTGAACCTTTTTTGTTCACATATGACGCTTTAAACTATTATTTGCACTATGCCACCGTTAATAAATGTTTGTTTAAATTCACGTAAGTTAATATTAGTTAAAATGATACGTATTTTTCAGAGATGACATGAATGATTCGCGGTAATTGAAATGTTTATATTTTTTCACTACACTTTTGACCCTCTTATCTTGGCTACGAGATGTGATTTTGTAAGACGACAGCGCCCGTCGAGTCCATGCGGGGTTCCAGTTCTGCATCGCAACCTGTCTGTTGAGACTTCTCAGTTCTCCTAAGATTTACTGAAGGAGTCTGTTTGTCTCCTAATACTGTTGGCTTTGTCGCCCCCTATTTTCATCACTAAAAATCCTCACTTCCTTTGTTAAGGGCATTAACGACCTCGAGTGTAGATTGTTTAATCACGTTTGATATATCCATAAGTTCGCATTTGTTGTTGTTCTTTCTCCTGTTCGCTGTTGATATTCTTTGCATTTTCCTGACTATTGCTGAACAGTGTTTTGTTGAAATCATATTCTAGCAGATCAGGAAGGATATTTTCATCTTGCAAGGGAGTGGCTGTTTGAAACAGATTTTGATAGTTTTCTGTCTCATTTGAAGTTGGAGTTAGCTGTTGTTGTTTTGGCTGAACCGCTGTGCCGGTTGGGATAACAGTCATAGATGCGGTATTGCTTATGGAGATAGGCACACATGGGAAGGCGGACACCGAGGACGTGGTTTCTTGGACAGGGATTGCATTGAAAATCCTTGCGTCCCCAGATGTCTTAAACTTGGAAAGCGAAGATTTGAAACAATCTTTTGCTGAGCTCAACTATTGTGGCACAATAATCTGTCTAGACACCTGTATCGTTTTGGGATTCTTCGCTGCGTTGTTGTAGACACCGGTGAACGAAACTGTTGACGTCAGATTTACAATCGGAAGACTCGACAATACTGGAATTGACTGGATGCTAATTTGTGACGTACATGGGTCCGAAATAGTGCGCAGATGTGGCGTCGGGTTTCTCGTTGTGCCTTCGTTGTTGAGGGGCGTAGTAAACGTTGTGGATGAAGACGTTGGAGGAAGAACATAGACATTGGATATGCACGAATCGGCTTGGCCATTGTTGATAATTGGACGCTGATGCGAGTGCGTGTGGATGTATTGTTCTTCATCCGAATCATCCGCGCTCGTTTCCATGTCGGTCACTTCGACTAGCGAGTTGGGGTCAACCGGGTTCGTACTCTGTCTCAGCAACGTTTGTTGGTCAGTGATACCCGTCCTGGCTACCTCTTCTGCATGTCTCTTGTACTGCTTAACATGGTGCAGGAGGTCTGCGGTAGCCGTGCATCGGAAATTACAAAATGTACAGTAGAACGGTACTTTGTCCAGTTTTAACATGGTGTTGGAGTGCATGTGCTAATGCGCGGTTTTTTCGGTCGGCTTTTGGGCAGAAACGGCATTTATACAGTTTCCTGTAGCTGGTTGTCTTCAATGCGTACATGGTCCATAAAAGAAAGTTGTTTATTTAAGTTATTGTCAAAAAAAATGAGTTGTTGCCATTGCCACTGTGCGAAATTGTCTGTGTCACTCAACCACGTTATCTGTGACTGATCGCGTAAAATGTCTTTCTTATCAGAAAGCCTCATGCTTCATTTTCAAAATATATTTAGGTATTGCCTTCAAATGTCATATTTATGCAAATACATGCGAAATATACGCTGTTAACGTTTTACTCACAACTCTGAACAAAACGAGTCATGTTAATGCTTCACGTAATGTAAATACGCTTAATGTTACATGTTAAATTAAATGTTTAATGTTCACCATTTACATATTTTCTTAAATTTTAAATATTACGTGTAGGGTTTTGTACGATTGAGTTTTATAAAGTTACTGAGCGAACATCAATGAATTGCGAAAATTTCTCCTCAACTTCTTGGAACACTGTCCGCCCACACTGGTGGATTAACGCCTTCGTAGGGTTTAGGTTTATTGCGATGAACCACTTTAATTGCACCCTTATTATTCAGCATTATTTCAAAATTAAATGGCGATGTTCTTTTAATCACTACATAAGGACCTTCAAACCGCTTCTCAAGTTTTGGGGTAACGCCCAATTTTCTTATTTCATGTAAACACCATACTAAATCGCCTTCATTTTAGTTGTATTCGGCTACTCTAGTTTTGTAGAACTCCTTGCTGAGTTCCGCCTAACTTTTAAGATATTATCTAGCGATGGCGTGCGCATGCAGCATCTTATTTTTCAGGCCTTCTACGTAGTCTGCGTACTGGACAACTTCCATGGCGCTGTCGTTGTATTGGAACAACAGGTCAGCTGGTAAGCGTAATTCACGGCCTTAGAATAACATGTTCGGCGAAAACTGCGTTGATTCATTGGGTGTACTTCTATAAGCACCGGCCAAACAACCCAAATGCATATCCCAGTCTTCCTGCTCTTGAGTAAGGTACGCCTTGATCATTTTCAGCAGCGTTCTGTTAAACCTCTCAGGTTGGCCATTTCCCTGTGTGTTTCTTGGGTTCGTTCGTGTTTTGCTTACTCCTAGCAGTTTGCAGAGTTCTTGAAACATCTTGCTCTCAAAAGTGGTTCCTTGGTCTGAATGAATATTTAAAGGCGCTCCCCATCTAGATATAAACTCATTGAGGAGTCGTGATGCGCAGTTTTCCTTGGCCGTTCTTATTGAATGCGTTGCTTCACTTTGCTCAATTTGCATTTCTATTGGATATGTGATTTCTTTGTTGACTTCTGTTTGGTTTTCCTTTACTTCGTTCACGACCTGTTGGCTTACTTTGGGGGTCCAACTCACCATCTCTGACTTTTGTTTGCATGTGTTGCACGGTCCACACTTGAGTGGTTCGCTCATAACGACCTCTGCGCAGGTACAATCTTTAGGAGTTGCGCATCTTGATAACGCCTCACAATGGCTTTGTTACTTTCCGGATCTGAATTCAATGGCAAAGTCGTATTGTGCAAGAATTTCCAACCACCTTGCTATCTTTCCTGAAGGTTCCTTCATCTGAAACAACCATACCAAATGCTTGGTGATCCGTTCTGACTAAAAATCGCCATCCCAATAGGTATTGCCTAAAATACTGGATGAAGTAGACTACCGATAGTAGTTCTTGCTCAGCTATGCAGTAGTTGCGTTCTGCTTTGTTTGTGGCTCTTCTTCTATATGCAGCATCTCTTTCACGGTCTTCTTGCATTTGTGAAAGTATGGTTTCAATACCTATGCCAGAAGCGTCCGTGTCAAGATAAAATGTGCTGCCCTCGTTCAGTGGGTATCCCATTATATATGGTCCTATTAACTTGTCTTTGATGCCTTGAAACGCGTCTTTGCATTCTGCCGTCCATGCAAAAGAAGTGATCCCCTTCTGTGTTAGGTTTGTTAAGGGTCTTGCTATGGCACTGAAATTCTTAATGAATCGCCTGTACCAGGAACCAGTGGCCACAAATTGTTTTGCCTGCCTTGCATTTTCCGGTCTAGGCCAGTCAATGATCTTCTGGACATAAGATGGATCCGGTTTAACACCTTGACAGGAGACTACATGTCCCAAGAAAACTACCTCCGTTTGCAGTAAGTTGCACTTTTCTGGCTAAAGCTTTAATCCGGCATCTTGTATCCGCTGAAGGACTTGAGGGACTCTCTTCATGTGCTGACGTAACGAAACCACAATATCATCGATGTAAATGAGGCATGTCTCCCACTGTAGTCCTTGCAATGCCAATTCCATCGTGCGCTGAAACGTAATCGCTAAATTGTTTAAACCAAATGGCATTCTGGTCATTTCATAGACTATGACTATTAGTGACCATATTTGCAACAGAATGCACTTTTTGGTCGGTCTTCAGCTTCAGTGGGATCTGGAAGTATCCGCTAGTGAGGTCAAAACTACTAAACAAAGTTGATCCGGCCACTGCGTCTACGCAATCTTGAACCCTTGGTAACGGAAAACAGGCCGGTTTAACCAAAGCGTTCAGTTTCCGATAATCTACACACGGTCTTATGGCACCAGACTTCTTCTTTACGAGAACAATAGGTGATGTCAATGGCGAATTACTCTCCTGTATCACGCCATTCTGCAGCAAATCATCTATGGCCGTCTTTTCTTGTTCGGCATACGCCAATGGCATCCGTCTTGGTCTCTGTTTTATTGGCTCTGCGTCGCCCGTATTAATAGAGTGTTCAGCCAGCGTCGTAAGCCCAATGTCCCATTCTGTTTTAGAGAAGTTATCACTGAACTTTAATAGGGTACCGGCTATAACCCGTTTTTCCCATGCAGACTTACCTTCTATTGACTTTTTGTAAAGTGGTATCAAATGTTCTGGCACTTCAGACTCACAAGCTTCTTGAAACTCTATGGTCTTACTATCCCTTGGATGTTAGTCAACCTGTATTCGGCGAATATTTGAACGGTCGCTGGGTTTGCCTGCACTAACAGCCGGAGATACTACACTTAGTATTCTCTCAACTCTCTCAGCTTGTGCGATAACTGCGTCCTGTCTTAACTCCACCACTGTGTCACTCGGATTCAACAGTCGTAATTGGCAGATTTGATTTCGATTTATATTCACCAATGTCAATGCAATTTGCAAAGGGTACTAATCGTAAAACCTGGCATCTGGGTCTATAACAAACTCACATTAGTCATCTTAGTCCTCCTCATATCGCTCCACAAAAACATATATAATCATTTCAGTTAAACCAGGTACTTTTGTGTCGTCAGCTACCATTACCCGCCTGGTCGTATTATGCTTTCCTACTTAAATAATTGGAATATCCACTCCGTCACGAATTATTTTATTGCTGCTTAGAAGTATATCCGCTGGACCACCTTTTTGAACCTTTCAAAATGTCATATCCTAAAAGAGCATCGTCTTTGATCTCCGCAACTATGACTATTTGTTCAATCTTCATCGGTCCTACTTCTTACGTAAGGTTCGCTTTTCCCGCCTCCTTTATTGGCGACCCACCGGCCAAAACCAAACATGAGGACTTAACTAGCGTAGGCCATTTCGCTGCGCAAATGTTTTCAAGAACTCTAGTGGAAACTACTGTGTGAGAGGCACCCGTATCGGCGGTGAAAGTAACAGGAGTGTCGTTCACGTAACCTCTAACGTAAGCACCTTCAGCCAAGTTTCTCTTCACTTTACCTCTTGCGACATGTTCTTCGTGCCTAGCAGGCATCGTACTAGTTGCATTATCTTGACTTTTCTGACCTGTCTTCTTTATTGGGACCTCCCTTTGGCCACAAGGGACAGTCCTTGGTAGTTCAAATAAAACGAAGTATTACTTGAATCTTTTTCACAACTGTCATTGATCCGCTTTGGACACTCGCGTAATGACCCATTCCGTGACAGCTATAGCACTCAACTTCACTTTTGTTCACTGCATTTTTCCTTACATTTTCCTTTTCTAGCTTCTCAATTCATGCCAGTAACCCTTGAATTAGCTCGTTCACAATCGGACTGCTTGTCCTCTTGTTTTCGTTATCACGGCCTGTTATAACAGGGATCTTACTTGGATCTGTATTTGGAAAACTGCTATTGTCAGTAAAACGGCGGCGATTGTTGTTTCCCGAATATCGCTTCTCGTCCATTTTCGATTCATTTGCTCGACGTGTGTTGAATCGCTCTTTTCTGCCATTCCTATTCACGTTTCGGATCTGCATCAGATTAACAACGTGGTAGACTGCTTCATCAACTGTACATGGTTCTTTGTTGAACTCAACTTCAAACTTGATTTCTTCATCATACAATCCGTCAAGGGAACGCCTTACCAAATGTTCTTCTCTTGTTTGTCTATCTCTACAACGTTGTGCCCTATCATACAGCATTTTCAAGTTTGCTGCGAACTCTTCTACTGTCTAACCGAGACGCTGCGCTCTACTGCTAAATTTAGCCGCGAACGACCTCGGAGCCTCGATCACTCGGAACCTGCTATTCATTTTCGCTACAAGGTTAGCATAAGAGATGATGGTATGTGGTGGTAATTGCGAAAACACGAATTGAGCCGCGACACCTTTAAGACTAGGTAGTAGTTGATCAAGTTTCTCATCTTCATTCCACCCGCACTTGTACGCTATAGTCTCAAATTGCGTTATCCACGTGGTCCATTATTCGATACCGTTGTAAGGAGTTACCTTAACGGTTATATGTTTGATGTGACGCGCGGCTGTTGCTCTTTGTTCGTTTTCATAGAGCCTTTCATTGTGATGATTAAAGTTGCGAGCGCTGCGTAGTAGCTGCCAGGCATGCTCCCTGTTTGCATCCTGTTGGTACTCAGTGTAGCCTGTTTCGTCTGTGTATCGTCTGTTGCGATGATACATAGGTTGCATCTGTTGCATGCGTTGCGGGACATTGACTCGAACATCTGACATTGTATACTCTAGCGATGGTGTGTCTTTGTGTATCGCTGGCGTCTTATTATGATTGTAATTGCCTTCGGTATTTCTTGTAGCACTAAAACCTGATTCCTTTAAAATCTTCAGCTCGCTAACCACATCTTTAAGAATAGCAGCCATGTCTGCAACAGTTTGCTGTAGCGATCCATCGTCCGTTAAGATGGTTACGACAGCCAATGCAGGAGCGATTGTGCTGGAACCCGCCGTCTCGTGTTCCGCAATGCCACTTGATTCCGTCATTTCTGCCAAGCCTTTTCTTGATCCATCGCCTGTTGTCTCCGATCTTTCCCTTCACATCCAGAATTTTTTGGTCGATACCGGAGGTAAATTTCGCCGTCGCTGTCTACTTGTTGCGGTTCATTCATTTTGAAATAACAAACGCCTAGTTAATGTGAAAATTTAGTTTTGCTAACTAGTCTTTATAAGTGGCGATTTATAACCCTAACAGTGCATCGAAATATGCTTTAACTTCTGTTGATTTATTTTATGTTACTTTTGAGAAAATTAATACTTATAATTTGACTGTTTAGTGTTCAACGTTGCATACAGCGCTTTATTTTATGTTTTAAGTGTGTTGCATATAGCTCTTAAGTTTAAAGTTTAATGTCATTTCTACCCGTAAGTTTCTGTTTTCGGAGAGTAAAGTTCGTATCACTGTGATAAAGGTAAAATTTCAAGTCCTCCGCTGCCACCATTTGTTACGTTCCACCTCTAAACGCGTGTGTACGTATGAGAAATACACTGTCTTTTCAGCCGTCCATGCTGAGCATTTTATACATATGAGGAATCCAAACAACACTGCTTGAAAAGTTATCAACTTTTATTGTCGCATGTTGAACAAAATAATCAATTTTGTATGCAACTCAAAAGCATTGCATTAGTAAATGTATACGGTATATTCTTATAAAGGCAGTTGGTATATTTTTACCTGAGCATTAGATTTCCTACATTTCATTATTTGAAGTGTTACCAGTTTACTTGTTTAATTTATGAGTCTTTCAAAATTGATAATGGCACCAATTTTATGCACATACAAAATCAATAAATGCTTCAAAATGTCGTAATGAAATTTCACAGGTAAGTAGATCTACTTTAAGTATGATGTTAAATGAGCTCTTACGAATAAATATATGTAAATATTAAGTTTTTGCCGTTAATTTTATAAAAAAAAATAAATAAAATAAAAGGACCTGCCTCTAAGTTTTCGTGATGGAACTGAGCTGATGACCAAAAATTGGTCATCCTTTTATACTAGCGTATAGGCAAATGTGGACAAACAAGGTCAATTTAGGCCAAAACTGGTCATTGAGCAGGCCAGTTGGCCATTGGCGTCCCAAAGTGGCCAAATCGGGGCGACCAACTGGTCAGAATTAGAACGCTCGCTAAGCAACGTCTAGTACTTGAGAAAATGGCTTCAAAAAATTGAAAATAATCAGAGTCGATATGTCTCTTTAAACGACGAATACAAAGGGTCAAATGCTAGAACATGTAAACATTACCGTTGATATAAAATAAGACATCGTGAAGATTGCTATTGGTTAAAAGAGCTGACTCAGTCGACCATAAAGCACTGCGGCAAATGGCTGACAACGAACCGGCGTCTCATGGACAAGTTAAGTTTTATCGTAAAATAACTGTTAATATGTAACTGTGGTCATTATTACTCAGCAGTAATGTAATATACATATTTATGTTTAATATAGTACAAAAGATGAGCTTAACATACAAATACAACAACAGTGAAAATCACGAGGCAGGTTACAGCACTCGAATTCGGACAAGTAATTCGGATACGAAATAAAATAATCCTCAGGCGTACAGTACAACAAGATTATTGTTTAAGGAATTATACAGATGCACAACAGATTAAAAGGTAACATTTATATGATCATGTTAAAAGCTATCGATTGGTTTAAAAGTTCATCGTCATTGTCCTGACATGCAGCGCATATCAATATTTCATTTAAAAAAGTGCTAAATAGGCAAAATATAACATAATTGAACCTTTTATTATTGATGTTGAAACCATCAAATTCAATAGTAGACCATGCCATATAAAGCAACTATTGAAAGCACACTGAGAAATTTTCAATATAAATACATCCATAGAATTATAGCTACAAATAAATATCTCTTTAAATGCAAATTATCTAACTCAAATCTGTGTGACTTCTGCAGTGAAAACATTGAAACTATAGAACATCTTTTCTGGGAGTGCAAACACATCCAGCCTATTTGGAATCAATTAATATCTTTTCTTGAACAACATCAACTAAACGTAAAACTATCTTTCTTAAATGTAAGTTTCGGAATTAACTCATTGAAATCAATAGACTGTAATAATATTGTGAATTGTATGGTTATATTGATGAAATATTTTATCTTAAACATGAAGTACAAAAAACAAGTACCAAATTTTAATTGTTTTGTCCATAGTCTTAAACTAAAAATCCAGATTGAGAAAGAAATAGCCCTCAGAAATGACACAATACAAATCTTTGAACAAAAATGGAATCGGATTAAATTCTCATAATGTTTTGTCCACTTATATACATTTCACTCTAATGCTAGTTTATCTCTCTAAAATAATTGTGTTTATTTTTTTATTATTATTATTTTTTTCAATCTGACAAGACCATTGTGAATATACAACAAAACACACAAGCCCAGTATGCTTTCTTCCGCCTTTACACAACTTATCATTTTTCATAACTATTCCTCTGTTGTTCTTTTCTTATCTCTCTAAAAAAATATATATTATATTAGCATATCTTGTATAACATGTTTGAACTTTATTACTTTGTACAATCACGATGTTGTATGATCATATACATGTTTACATTGTATGTATGATATTGAATAAAAAAATAAAATAAATCAAATTCAATAGTTTACCAACAACACCAGTTTGCAACCAACAAAAATAGTTCAACAATAAAAACATATACACTTTGAAAAATAATAATCGGTAAGGGAATCTTTTCGAGCGGTTGATACATGTTTATCATACCTACGCATTAATATCTTCCTGATATAACGTTGCCTGATATATTTGTTTATATCATGGTCAACAGGAAGTTCTTATATCAGTCAATGTTTTGAGTTACGTGGGATTTGCAATAAAGTCAACAAATTCTATCAACATTAATCAGGTTCAACAAAACAGACAATTTGATACCAAGAACGCATATATTTTATTCTAGTTTAAAGTCATAAATCACAAAAACGTTAATTTTTCAAAAAATAACCACAGCCCGCACTACAAAGTTAAATGACGTCATCAATGGGACAATAAGTCTTAAATATCGATATAGTCATTGCACTCGCAAGTGTTGCACAGAAAGTCAAAGCAAATGATAACTGTATGCTAATCGTCAACGTTTTAACAAACGATTTAACACGCTTATGTCAATATTGACGCCATCATCAAAATGTCAATTTCAATACACATCTCCAAAATGGCGTCTCCAAACTATTCGGTGAAGTGTGTTCTTCGATTAAATTTGTCGCTGCAGTCCATTCCTGATCTCCAATTCAAGACGTTTATTATTAAAGCGGGTGTACTCTTCTCATTCGTTTTTCTCTATACAATGTTTAAAATAAGCGATTATTCGTGTCGTCTTTTCGAACGCCGTTGCTTCATTTATGTCAACGTGTAAAAGCCGGATCAGCAAAATCAGCGGGGATCCGTACATTTTAAATATAAAAAATGGATTGTTTTGCAGATTTTTAGAAACATGTGGTATAATTAACAGAAAAACAGGTTACTGTCCCATCGTTATGTAATATATCAGGCTCGGCACGAATAAAATAACGGCTCGGCAAGCCTCGCCGTTATATTATTCGTAGCCTTGCCTGATATATTACAAACGATGGGACAGTAACCTGTTATTCTCTATATATCGGTAGGCATAGGAGGATTACCTTTATTTATGCAGATGTTAAATGTCAATCGACTGGTCCCAAATTCGAATGAAACGGAGAACTGCTATATCTCAGTGAGTATCTAAGAGATTATATTTAAACATATGCATGGCAACCGATAGTGTGCAAACCCTTTTTCATACTTTGTTCTATGTATGAATATAATGTTATTGTGTTGTTTAATTTCTGCTCAGAGTTTTTTTTTAACTTTACTAGTAACGCAAATTTGTGTGTACATTTTCAATTTAACTTTTTTATAAGTATTAAATAGCTTTATGAGGAAAACAAGTAATAGTAAATTAATGAGCCTTGCTCTGGGAGAACGGGGCCTAATGCTTGTGCGTAACGTGTCGTCAAAGATTTTCATTTTTCATTCCGAACATGCTAAGCATAAAACGACACGTTCCGCTTAAATGGTATTTATTCGTTTAAACCTTGCAAAAATCTTTATACGGAAAGCGTCGATCTTGATTAGCCTGTGCGGATTGCACAATCTAACATGGGACGAGAAAAGAGCATTTGATGAATTTGGTGTTTTTTATAAACAATCTTATCAATGCCTAGATTCATTTCGACGTGCATTCATTATTAAAGTGAATTTAAAACAACAAATTATAGTGAAACGTGTTTGTATATTGACTGATTTTTGTGAATGTCTTAAAAATCTCACGATTAACACATTGTCGTTTCGGGAAGAATTTTGTTTAAGTATTCATACATTAAGAAGATAGCGTTCTACGGTATGTATTCAATATGGAATTGTGCACGAATTTAATTTTCTAAAATTGATGATAAGGTTTTAATATTTTGGTCGAATGCTCACTTCAATAAAACACATGTTTAATTCAATATATCATAGGAAACACACGGTCGGCAGTAAAGTTATTAATGGCATCATACTAATAACTTGTCAAAAATTAATACAATAATTTTCAAATATATATATACTATATGACTATATATTATATCGTGCAAATTGTGTGCTTACGCATTGGTACACATATACGTAACGTTGTTTATACAATAGATCAATGTCGTCATTTAAAAAGCTCAGGGTTTACTTGCATGAATCTATTTAAACTTTGCAGTATATCGCACAATTAGGCTCTATTTTATATTGTCTTTAGTTTAATTATGCTTGAATGGTAATGACTCATCTATGAATAGTTGCAAATGTATTCAAAAGTACATATTTCATTAGCGTGCTTTTATAGAAATACCATTCTATGTATTAGAACGTTTGACGCGTGGCTTATTGTTTAGCCATGATCATAGTTCACGTCATAGCTGAAAGACCTCTTCTCTAACACTTAAATTGAACAACAATACTTTAATACTTCATTATAGTTTTTAAGGTCGGGTCGCAACTGCCGCTGTGACAGTGGCATGCTTTACAAATATTATCATAGTTATCTTAGCCTAATCATCAATGGCGACAGCAGTTTTTTATTTAAATAATACCCTTAGTCACAATGGCTGACAATCCCATTAAAGTATATCTATTAGTTGTTGCTTTTAGTGGATATTATACAAGGCTCAGACGTAAACGCATGTTGATACGGAGGAGAAGTGTAGCCTTAATATGTATGTTTGTATGTTGGAGATTCGTTACCTTGGTACCCTTTATCGGTATCTAGTTACGGGGGAGATTCGGTACCTGTATACTTAGATTTACATGTGGAGGTGCTTACCATGTATAGGTAAGTTGTTACGAGGGAGATTCGTAACCTATATCGGTATGTTGGTACGGGGGAGATTCGTAACTTTTATAGGTATGTTGGTACGGCGGAGATTCGTAACTGTTACAGCCATAATGCACAGGTTTAACGGTTAACCAGTTAACTTTATATACGAAAGATAAATCTGAAACATATTCTTTTATATATTTACCCGAAACTTTTTAAACTAAATTATTATTGCTTCCATTTAATAAATAATAGTTAATCAATTTATAACAATAGACTTACTGCCAATCAACGATTTAGTCTGATAACAAAAACATGCAAGCCCAATTGTGGGAATTAATAATGTGCCAATTAACAAAGAAAACAACAATATACAAGTTGTATACGATATTTGTTTCATTACTGTTATTAATTTCCGCAAATCATTCGACATCATTTAAAAGGAAATTAATTAAAAGTTGGACATACAAAATGCTTACTTAAAGGCGTTATATTAAAGGCGACCATATATCACGCACCGTGGTAATGCAATAAATCAAATTTAGGATTTTTTACTGCAAGTCATAAGTTTGTGTTTAGCTTATTATTATTTATAAACAGTGTATCTCTTTTTACAGCTTTATTAACAAAAACGTATGAATTATTACAATTGTATATGTTTTTAAATACAAGTTCTATATTGTTTAATCCTTTTGTAACGTTATTGTATACATAAAATACATTAAAGTCGAATTGTTTCATGTTTATACTTAAATGTATAAAGGGGTTTTCAAATATCCGTATCATTAAAATATCCGTATAAATAATGCACGACATGAATTATCTGAAGTAAGAATCAGAAACGGATTTCAACGGAAAAAATCAGAAGGACATGTCCATTTATTTTATCAAATATTTATTGTTACATAGGAAAATAAGTTAAAATATTTGGCAGTATTTGTATTTGTTTTAAGCGCGAAACATTGATTTGGCATAGATGGGTGTTGGGATTATTATCGGTAATTGACACATCTATTAAGCCAACCATACAAATGACGTTTTGTTCACACATGTTCAAGACTGATTGCTCGACACAATATTTTTTTATTGTTAATTTTATATATATAATAATTACTTATTGGAATCTTATCAACGATGTGACCACCACCGTCTGCCGCAAGTTTAATAAAATGAAGAAAGTGAATGAGATACAGTTCTGTACTGCTAAAACCACCAACATCATCAGCTGAGAACCGCCTATCAACAAGTGTTTCGGCCCTTTAATCACAGGACACTCTCCAGGCGGCGGGCCTGCAGTGTTGATCAGACACTAGGAGTTGGTGGTAGGCTTCCAGCTCCTCTCCTCTCTCTTCATCCACAACCAACTGGATGCCCTTTCTGCTGCTAGGCTCAGTTTGCCCACTGCTCTCTTCCTGTCTGCTCCTTTGATGCCCAAGGCACTGAACATTCTCCACAGCGACTGTGCTGGGAATCCTCTAGTGCCAATTTCCACAGGGTAGAGCCACTGTTGCCATCCTTTCTCTCTGCACTGTTCTTTCAGGTATGTATACTTGGCCTTTTTCCTTTCGAAGGCCTCTTCACAACGAGATTCCCAAGGGACTGTCAGTTCAACCATGATCAGACACTTATCTTTAGTGGACCACAACACAATGTCAGGCCTTAATGTTGTCTGGATAATGTTCGGGAACACTAGCTTTTGCTTCAGGTCAACAGACATTTCCCAATGATCAGATTCATCTAATACAGAACTGGTAGGCTGCAGTTTTTTTAGGCGCCTTTTGTCCTTCCTTCACGAACTGAATCATTTGGGGTTTCTGTCTTGGTCTCTTCTTGGTCCTCTCACGCTCCAACTTGTCAGCAAGTTCCTGAAGAACACTGTCGTGTCTCCACCTGTAGCGTCCTTGGGTGAGGGCTGTGGTACACGATGACAGAATATGTTCCATGGTTCCTGTCTTGTCACACAATTGGCACTTGGGGTGATCCTGTAGACCCCATCTGTGCAGGTTTGAGGGTGACGGTAGCAGGTCATAGACTGATATGAGCAGGAACGCTATCCTCAGTGGTTCGTAGCTCCAAATATCAGCCCAGGTCAGTTTTCTTTCTGTCGTTTACCACTTCGTCCACGCACCTTGGGCACCCATAGCCACAGCTTTCGCTCTTCTGTCTTTTTCTTCTGCTGCTCTGACTTCATCTTGCACCATTCTCCTCCTTTCCATGTTTCCAGCAGAGCTCCATAATGTTATCTTGGAGCTGCCTAGCCCCTGTCATTTTGCTGGAGTCTTTTCTCGGCCTGTTCGACTGCTTGGCTTGCTGACCACTTTCTCCCTGTCCTAGTTTCAATCCCAGCATTTTGGATTGAACTGTCCTGCGATTGCTTGAGCGTCACTACCAGTCGTGTCTTTGCAACTTTGAACTCCTCCACTAGTGATGATAGCGGGAGTTGTAGCTGGTTCGATCGCCCATACAATCCGATGCTGGTAAAGCTTGGTGGTATTCCCAGCCATCGGCGCAGGTGTTTGCTGATCTTTCTCTCCAAGCATTCGACAGAGGATGTCGGTATTTCATATAGCATAAAGGGCCACATCAGTCTGGGGAGAAGTGCATTCTGGAAGAGCCATGCCTTGAACTTTCCTGGTAAAGCGGATTTTTCAATTTGTTTCAGCCCTTCCTGGAGCTGTGATCTGATGCGCTCTACGTTTGCTTTGTCACTAAGGCTCGAATCAAACCACTTGCCCAGGCACTTTATGGGACTGTCCATAATTGATGGTATGTCTTCCCCTTGGACTTGTAGGGTGAACCGTTTTGTGACTGATCCGCGCTTGATGACCAGACTTCTGGACTTCTTGGGTTTGAAATTCATTCTAGCCCAGGTGGCTGCCTCCTCCAATACTTTCAGTATTGCTTGTATGTGTGTCTGTGTTGTCACTGTTAGATCGTCCATGAAGCCTCTGTTTGTTGGCAGGTGTAACCCTGTAGATGTCTTAGGCCCGCGGGTTTCTTTGTTTGCAGGGTTGATTATGAGGTTCATGCCCATCACAAACAGGACAACTGAGATGGTACACCCGGTCACTATTCCCTTCTCCAGTCTCTGCCAAGCTGTCATCTTCTCGCCAACCATGAAGCGCAGTTTCATTCCACTGAAGTACGCATTGATCATCCCTTGAATGTGTTCAGGGATATGGTAGTACTGGACGGCTGATTCGATGAGCTTATGTGGAATAGATCCGTAGGCGTTTGCAAGGTCTAGCCATACTACAGTCAGGTCCGATTTGTTCACCTTTGCTTCTCTTATGAGCTGGCTGATTGCACTGGTATTCTCAACACACCCTGAGAAGCCTGGCACTCCACCCTTCTGGACTGTCGTATCAATGTACCCATTAGTGGTAAGGTAGGTTGTCAGTCTTCTGGATAAGATGGCGAAGAATATCTTGCCTTCCACGTTTAGCAAAGATATTGTTCTGAACTGGCTGATGTGTTTGGAGTTCTTCTCCTTTGGAGTAAATATACCTTCGGCATGTAGCCACTCATCAGGTATTAACAGTATCCAGATTAAGTTTGCAAATCCAGATTATTTGCAAACTTATTTTTTTTATTTATTGAACAATTGTTATGAAATTTTGCATATTTGTAGGGGGCATTGTGTACATACATATAATTGAAAAAAAAAGAGTTAAAATGTTTTTAGAAAGTAGAGTTATTTGATGATAAAGTTGCCATCCCCCGTGGGATCCCAACGGAGTTTTGGTTCCCCCGTTAAGAATTGCAATTTTCCAACGGGAGATTTTTCCAGACGGGAGAATTTTACCTATATTTTACAAAAAATGTAATTTAAATGTTAGGCTTTGTTTTCTGTTTAAATGTTTACAAATACACATGCTGAAGTCATAATTGTAAGAAATAAGTACTTAAATAAGAAAATAAAGTGTTTGTAGATTTTCTTCCCCCGTTGGAGTTTTACGGGAGCTCCCGTGAAACTCCCATTTCCATTAAACATCCGTGGGAGGTTTGACGGGGGACCCCGTCAATCCCCCATTGTCAATAAAATCCAACGGGCGTTTGACGGGGGACCCCCGTCTAACTCCCATTTAAAAAGAACTCCAATGGGACTTTTACGGGGGGGGGTAGGAATAACAATTCATTTAACAGTTAATACACATAGCAATATATTACATTGTATAAAGACACCAAACTTTATTAAATAATTGATGTTTTCTTTTTAAGGTGTCGGAATCAAATAATAATTTTTGAGTTTTCTTAAATCAGTACCAAAATTTACGTTAAATATAATGACCTTTTGGTAAAAGATTAGACCCCGATATTTCTGTATAGATGAATATAAAACGTTCCGACCATAATTTTGCAACACTCACTGTATATATAAAGTGACTTGTCTCGAAAATATATTGCATTTACCTTTTGATAATCCAAACGTTGCTTTTATCCATTACTGTGATGATATATACAATCCAGAAAGACAATAACATTGGAAGCATAATTATTGTCATTCGGAATTGTATTTCTTTTGCTGTTTATTTCCGTGTAACAGTTTTGGAGGTTTTTTTTTCCTAGAAATTTAGCTTGCAAACATTTTCGGTGCAATGTCGTACCTTAGTGTACCGGTTACATTCCACAAGTTTTTTTTTACACAAAATGCCTGAATAGGGCAGTGTGTTAGGTTCATTGTTTTGTTATTGTAGTTGTTTGTTATTTATCTTTCACAACACCGTGCACTGGTAGCGTTATTAGCAGAGACATGCGGGAGTCTTCTTGAAACATACTGTACCGGCTAGTTTCAAATATGGGACACAACACCACTTCTCCAATAGAATCGATGATGTTTAAATACATTTGAGTTATATTTGCAGTTTCAGTTATTAACTGTTTTGTTTTCTGATAAGGATATGATATCCCAGACGTTAGTTCCTGTGCTGTCTTTTTCCCTCTTAACAAACAGACATATAACACCAAGGACTTATATCACTTTTCACTATTGTGTATAAAATACAAAATACCACACACAACTGAAATATTTGATATAACCCATATAAGCAGTATGATTTCCTTTCTAAATGTAATAAAAACTTAATTTTCAATCATGAACTAGTAGTTTCAGGAAAACAGGAAACCAAGAAAAAATGTGAAACCAACAAAGGCATAGATTTGTGAAATATGCAAGCCAGAGTTCTCGACTTATGATTGTTGAACGCTGCACTTCTATACACCACAACCTACCTTTGTTCGAAGTTTGATGTAAATGGGTCTTATTGTAATTACGTTATGACCCGGACAATAAAAAAGTGAGATAAATAAAGTAATGAAGGGGCTATAGCTATAGTTCTTGTGCACTGAACTTCTCATCAGTGAGATCTATCCATATATGCATATATGAAGTTTCATGTGAATAGGTGATATAGTTAAAGACTAATACTCCGGACAAAGTACTGGAAACTGCTCGACCCCAGGCATGACATAATTAATCCCTTAATATGGACTCCATTGGTAATTGTCGACTCGGGTACTACTTACGTGTACCCCGGGTACTCTTAAGTATACTTACATGTACCCCGGGTACGGTAAATATACTAAATCGTACCCGGTCGATATTAGACTGTACTCGAGTTGTATTCCCGCCTAAAATCCTATGTCGTAAAACGCGCTACCGATTATCTTAAACAAACTTCTATTTAAAAAAACTGCCTCAACATGCTTTGTGAGTATGAGTTTCGATAATATAGAGGCCATTTTACAGAAAATTGACATAAATGTGAATATATTTAATTAAAAACAAGATGTGTTTGTGAAACACAATGTCCCCCTATATGACGTTTGACCTTGAAGGATGACCTTGACCTTGTGAAAGATGACCTTGACCTTTCACCACTCAAAATGTGCAGCTCCATGAGATACACATGCATGCCAAATATCAATTTGCTATCTTCGTGAAACACAATGTCCCCCTATATGACGTTTGACCTTGAAGGATGACCTTGACCTTGTGAAGGATGACCTTGACCTTTCACCACTCAAAATGTGAAGCTCCATGAGATACACATGCATGCCAAATATCAAGTTGCTATCTTCAATATTGCAAAAGTATTCATAAAATAAGCGATTTGGGCCACATATATTTGACCTCTGACCTTGAAGGATGACCTTGACCTTGACCTTTCACCACTCAAAATGTGCAGCTCCATGAGATACACATGCATGCCAAATATATAATTGCTATCTTCAATATTGCAAAAGTATTTAAACAATAAGCGATTTGGGCCTCATATATTTGACCTCTGACCTTGAAGTATGACCTTGACCTTTCACCACTCAAAATGTGCAGCTCCATGAGATACACATGCATGCCAAATATCAAGTTGCTATCTTCAATAATGCAAAAGTATTCATAAAATGAGCGATTTTGGCCACATATATTTGACCTCTGACCTTAAAGGATGACCTTGACCTTTCACCACTCAAAATGTGCAGCTTCATGAGATACACAAGCATGCCAAATATGAAGTTGCTATCTTCAATATAGCAAAAGTTATTGCAAAATGTTTAAGTTGGCGCAAACAGACAGACCAATAGACAGAGCAAAAACAATATGTCCCCCACTACTATAGTGGGGGACATAAAAATAGCCGACAACGACCGATTCAGCTTTAAATTTCCCGCGTACGTTTTAGTATATTTACCGTACCCGGGGTACATGTAAGTATACTTAAGAGTACCCGGGGTACATGTAAGTAGTACCCGAGCCGACAATGACCTATCGAGCCTTAATATGCCCTGTATTTGACAGACATATAAAAGAGACAAATGGAAAGGATGAAAAAAACAACACAGCAGTAATTAGTTTTATCAGAGACATAGATAACAGAGATAGGCAGCTTGCCAAATATCGGCAAACTCTCGCGCATCCAGTGGTTTTGGCGAGATAGGTTTAAACGCGCAACTGTTTGACGGTTGCAACGGTAGTAAACACGCTTATCAACATTTCTAAAACTCGCTTTCGCATTCCAGTTTTTGCGATTTGAAACAAATATGGTATGTATTATTAAAATGAGAATGTATGCGGTATTATCACTCAACGGTAATGTGTCAATTAAAATAAATCACATGCCGCATTGTTTTATTAAGCGATTTTATCTGGCTCCAGTTTGAAAAAAAAAACAATGTTAACCGGTATATAAAGATGGCCTTTGTAATGAGATAAAGGAGCGATAAGAATCTTACGACAAACAACTAATAATAGGTTGTTTTAATTAGGTTTTTGTTTTTCATTTTAATTGCATTTTTCAAATTTGAATAATCCGAATGCCATTTACCTGTAGTATAATTTGAATAAAGCTCTGAACAAGTTTTTGTTCTAATGGAGAGAATCTGTTCTTGGTCTGCTCTAATCTGCTGTTTGTGTTCTTTGCTCTCTTAAATTACCGCTCAATTCAATGCACAATTTTACCAATAATAAATAACATTACAACCTAGAGTATATGTATAGAAATCTTCAGACCTGTATACTGTGCCATTCTCCGATATTTAGCATATCGATCAAGTTATTAAGTGACTTTTCTGTTTTTCTTCAACATGTCTTAGGCGGATTTTGTGTCATGGGGTGACGAGGATGAACATTGTGATAGTGAATTTGTTGAGGACATTAATCAGTCCGTTGTGTATGAGTGCCCAGAATGCAAAAAGTTAATGAAAAGAACATATGGATTCCATGTGTTGTTAAAAAGCACAATCAAAACTTTTAAAGTAAGTCCCCTTATGTACATAATGATAAACTAAATGAAATGTGTTCCGGCTTCTACAGAGTTATGCAACCATTTATGTGATACAGTCTCTAAGTAAACCTCTGTAGTAACAATTTTAGTCTGTGCAATAAAAGAATGCATGAACATAGTTTTTACAATTTAATGATATTTCATCAAAACTTCATCATTCATAAACACATATCAATACACCTGGCATAAAAAAATAAGCAATTTATTACACGTATTAAGCAAGTTGTTGATATTACAAAATTAATAACATATCGGGAGAAAACAGCTAATATTCTGCAGAGATGCAGGCAACAAACATGTAAGCATAAGAGCCATTATCGTATGGGGCAGAAAATTCATAATCACATAAGAATTTTTCATCATGGATATTGGACTATACATGCGACTGAGAGTGTTAACATGTTTTTACCATAGTCATGTAAGGAAAAAAGCCCCGCCCCTTGGTGGCCATGTTTTTCATGATATCATTAGGACACTCTATAGAGTGTTAAAAAGGTTTTTCGAATCCCGGACAATCGCTCCTACGGACAAGCGCTCCTACGCTAAATTTGACAAGGCGGACAGTCGCTCCTACGATGTTTTGACAGGGCGGACAGTAGCTCCTACGATGTTTTGACAGGGCGGAAAGTCGCTCCTACGATGTTTTGACAGGGCGGACAGTCGCTCCTACATTATTTTGCCAACCCGGACAATCACTCCTACATTATTTTGTCAACCCGGACAATCGCTCCTACATTATTTTTGACTCCACGGCAAAACATATTATTCGCTGATCAAAGGCTTACACCTTTAATTAACCAACCATTAAAATTGCCAACCTGTTAACAAAAAGCCAATTTAACATGAGCCGATCAATTTGATTTTAATTAATTAATTTACTTACTGACAAACTATGCTACAGTTTGTCGATTCTGTAAATATAAGGTAGTTATAAGGGCACTTTGGACAATGTTTCCTACATTATTCCTATCGGGGACATTCGTTCCGATATTACATTTATTGGAATAAGTGCCATTTTGCGAATGGAATAAACATAAAAACCGCATTAAATCAATAACTGCTATAACAAAAATGGTAGTATCAATTGATAATGACCACTTTGACACCTATGATGTGCAAACCGTGCATAAAGATTACAGAATGGCGTCACATTAAAGGGGCCTTTTCACAGATTTTGGCATGTTTTGAAGTTTGTCATTAAATGCTTTATATTGATAAATGTAAACATTAAATTTTAAAAGCTCCAGTAAAAAATAAAAAATAAAATTTAAAAATGGAAAACAAAAGTAGCCCGCAGCAGGACTCTAAGTAAAAACGCATTAGCCAACTGAGCTATCCTGCCAAGGATACATAAGATGCGTATTTTATACCTTATATCATCGTAGTTTCACAAATTTAAACGACATCACTAGAACTTTCCAAATTATTCAATCGCTTCGCGTTGCAACGCTTAATAATTTTTAGGTTTTTAAATCGTCAAAAGATGCATATAATGACTATATTAGACCATGGCAAATGTTCAGTAATACTGTTTCCTCACATATATCATAACTAAACCGAAAATTTGCGAATCTGAAACAACTTTTCTCAATTTTGTCAATTTACCAAACCGTCAAAAGATCCCTTTAAAGTGAATTAAGGTTAGTAAACAATTGGCTATGTTATTGTTTTCACATTTGACCCATTGATTGATATGACACTGAACAATTTCTTAATCGGCATTTCTATGATTATTAAAATACTGAACGATTTTTGTATGTGTTGAATTGTAATATATTGATAAAATGTTATATGTATATGATACAATAACACAAAATAGACAAGAACAATTATACATTGAATACACAATTCATGAAATGCAACATGCTGGCGAATTCAAATGTACAGACATTTTCGATTTCAAATTTAAATATCTGGCTTATTTCGCATTTTTCGACACAAGTTGGCAATTTTAATTGTCGGTTAATCATAGGTGTTAGCCTTTGATCGGCGTACACTACATTTGCCGTGGAGTCAAAATAATGTAGGAGCGACTGTCCGGGTTGACAAAATAATGTAGGAGCGATTGTCCGGGTTGGCTAAATAATGTAGGAGCGACTGTCCGCCCTGTCAAAACATCGGAGGAGCGACTGTCCGCCCTGTCAAAACATCATAGGAGCGACTGTCCGCCCTGTCAAAACATCGTAGTAGCGACCGTCCGCCCTGTCAAATTTAGCGTAGGAGCGATTGTCTGTAGGAGCAATTGTCCGGATACCAGGTTTTTCTATAGCTATATATAGACATATAAGGAAAAATGCCCAACCCCCTGGTGCCCATGTTTTTGAACCAACCGGAACCATTTTTGAACTTGCCCAAGATGTAATATTGACAAATCTTCTGACCAAGTTTCATGATGACGGACAATAAACCGGAACAATTTTTTAACTTGTCCAAGATTTTATTTGGAAAAATGTTCTGACCAAATTTCATGAAGTTTGGACAATTAATGTGGCCTCAAGATTGTTTACAAGGCAAATGTTGACGCCACACAACACGCACTCCACGACTGCCAAAAGGTGATCAAAAAAGCTCACCATAAGCACATTGTGCTCAGGTGAGCTAAAGGGCAAAAAGATAATCACTAGAAATTTGTTCCCACAAAAAATGGTTCTGGGCAACTTCCTAACCATGAACATGTTCAGTAGTGTGTCCTGCTTCATTAACACATACTATCATCCTTAAATATGTTTTGCCATGCTTTGATCTGAATGTAAAAAGCGAATGTCCAGGTCTCTAGCGTGCGTATTGACAATAAATTGCTTTGGATCACTTCGTTCAGTATGTAACACTCAACCCTGATAGGCACAGTGATCTCAACTTGACAGTCTCCAACGTCAGCTTAGTCTGGTTCTGTTGTTGACGATGACTAACCACACTGAGTTGCTTTGTCTTCATACAATGCAGTGTTGAGAGAAGTATCTTCCTCAGTTCTCAGTTATGGATTCATCCTCATTGAGCAGGAAACCATCCTCAAGCGCTGTTGGGGATGATTCATCATGTCGAGATGGCTTGTGCTTCTTCTGCACCCCATAACTCAGTCACTCCCTCCTGGGCATGGCCAAACTGAAAATACAAATAAGCATATCAGATGAACACCAAATAATATGAAATGTATTATATGCTATTCTAAATTTAGATAAAACAAGAGATGTGTTCATCAGAAACACAATGCCCCCTACTGAGCCGCAATTTGACCTTTGACCTTGAAGAATGACCTTGACCTTGAACTTCCACCACTCAAAATGTGCGGATTCATGAGATACACATGCATGCCAAATATCAAGTTGCTATTTTCAATATTGCAAAAGTTATGGCCAACGTTATTTTTTTCCGGATGGACGGACAGACTGACATACTGAAAGTTCAACTGCTATATGCCACCCTACCGGGGGCATAACATATAAAGGCCTCATGGAAT
>NC_068365.1:454612-464612 GCF_020536995.1 Dreissena polymorpha
CTGACTTACCCTTATGTGAAGGCTGCACAGACTACTGTGTCTAGGAGCGCTTTTAGTCCGGACTACCCGTATGTGAAGGTTGCACAGGCTACTGTGTTAGGAGTGCTTTAGTTCATGAATTACCCGTACTTGAAGGTTGCACAGGCTACTGTGTCTAGGAGCGCTTTCAGTCTCCATACCCGTACGTGAAGGCTGCACAGACAACTGTGTCTAGGAGCGCTTTCAGTCCCTGACTTACCCGTACGTGCAGGTTGCACAGACTGCTAGGAGTGCTTTTAGTCCTCGACTTATCCGTACGTGAAGGTTGCACAGGCTACTGTGTATAGGAAGTGCGTTCAGTACCTGACTTATGCGTACGTTAAGGTTGCACAGGCTGCTAGGAGTGCTCTCAGTCCTGACGTACCCGTATGTGAATGTTTGTTCGGGCTCTTAGGGCGCTTTCAGTCCCTGGCTTAGCATACGGAAGGTTTGCACAGGCTACTGTGTCTAGGAAGTGCTTTTCAGTTTCATGAATTACCCGTACGTGAAGGTTGCACGGGCTGATAGAGCGCTTCAGTCCTGGCTAGCCATACGTGAAGGTTGCACAGGACTGTGTCTAGGAGTGCTTCCAGTTCATGAATTACCCGTACGTGAAGGTTGCACTGTCTGATAGAGCGCTTCAGTCACTGATTTACCCGTACGTGAAGGTTGCACAGGCTACTGTGGCTATGAGTGCATTCAGTCCATGACCTACCCGTACTTGAAGGGGTTCACCGACTACTAGGAGCGCGTTTCAGTCCCTGACTACCCGTATGTGAAGGTTGCACCGGCTACTGTGTCTAGGAGTGCTTGGAGTCCTGACTTACCTGTATGTGAAGGTTGCACAGGCTACTGTGTATAAGAGTGCGTTCAGTTCCTGACTTACCCGTATGTGAAGGTTGTTCGGGCTGCTAAACGCGCTTTCAGTCTCTGGCTTACCTATATGTGAAGGTTGCCCAGGTAACTGTTTCTAGGAGTGGTTCAGTTCCTGACTTACCCGTACGTGAAGGTTGCACTTGCTGCAAGAAGCGCTTCAGTCACTGACTTACCCGTACGTGAAGTTTGCACAGGCTAATGTGTCTATGAGTGCTTACAGTCCCTGACCTACCCTACTTGAAGGTTGCACCATCTGCTAGGAGCGCTTGGTGTCCTGACTTACCTGTATGTGAAGGTTGCACAGGCTACGTTGTCTAGGAGCGCTTTAGTCCCTGACTTACCCGTATGTGAAGGTTGCACGGGCTACTGTGTCTATGAGTGTTTTCAGTCCCTGACTTACCCATATGTGGAGGTTGCACTGGCTGCTAAGAGCGCTTTCAGTCCCTGACTTACCCGTACGTAAAGGTTTCACAGGCTATTGTGTCTATGAGTGTTTTCAGTCCCTGACTTACCCTTCGTGAAGGTTGCACTGGCTGCTAGGAGCAGGGTTGGCACGAAAAACCCGCCCCCCGGGAAAACCCGTTGGGAAAATCCGGTTTTCCCGCCCCGGGCAATACTCTGAAAGTGGGAAATACTGGGCAATAATTTTTTCTTCATTAAACATGCAGTTGTAATTGTTTTTTATCATCCTTACTTCTCTGCTAGCCTCTATTATAAAGAGTTAGGAAATGCTGTTGGCAATAATATTGAAATAGAAGAAGTAACATATTGTCACTGTATGATATATAAAATTTGACTGCAGACTTCAAAGTGACTGTTTTTTATTAATAACAATATCATTAAACTTTAAAGTCAGAATTGATAATGAGGGATCATTTAAGAAATACTTTTTTATATTGAAACACAATTAACAGGAATCTGTCACTTACTGTAGCAATCAAAGCATGTTTATGGGGGCCTTAATTGGCACTAGTCTGTGTATCTTTTATGGCCCCTAATAAACAGTTAGAGGGCCTTTGTCTGGCCCTAATGTGGCCCAAATAGGTCCAATGTTTATCTTAGTGGCCCTGTGTTACTGTTTTACAAACTGTGTGTCATAAATGACGACAAAAAACCTGGTGTCAATGATTAAAAACACTATATTGGGGCATGAGTCGTAATGCACATATTAACAACGTAATTATTGACTGATAACAACAAATATATTTTACATGTATAATCCCTCATGTCTCTCCCATTTGTCCTTTTCCTGCAATAAATACCATTCTGTTACATATCATATCATATTTTAGAAAAATAATGTGAGTTAATAAAATGTAAATCAGATAAACACAGATACCCATGTTATACCCAGTATTGTCCATAAGACCATCAATGAATTTCATTTATGTAAAATAAGAAAGCATATTAGGATTGCAAAACTTTCCACATGATGTAGTTGGTTAAAATGTAACAAATAGTTTCTAATATTAATAATTAAGAATATGTTTTTAAAGAGACCAATCAGGGGGTGGCGAAATCAAATGTCCGAGTTGCCCCGAGTCGTACATTTGCTTGTCTGGGCAACTGACTTTTTTTCAATTAAGTTGTCCGTGGACAACACGTTTTTTAAAAGTCGCGTACAGGTATACAAAAATACATTGTATTAAAGCCGTAATTAAGTTTTTACAAAACAGGCTGTTGACACGTGATTACATTGTCAGTGCTATTTGGGGAGCAATCAAGCTAAAATACGTGCACTTTCCTGTGCATTGATCTCCCTTATTCTATATGAGACCGGAAGCATGCCGCATTTTCAACATTCGGCCCCGACTGTTAGACAGTGTACAGACTTGTTTCTTTATTTTACAATCAGACGGAAATAAAAGTATCAATCTAAAATAATCAAAACACAGTCTACCTTGTTATTTAAGACGACTTTAAAGGTAAAGATGAAACTTTTTTTTTAATCTTCAACAACGGAGCAGAAACCCGAAGCTTTGAGCAGCCCACCTCCCAAAAAACTAAGAAAGATTATGATAAAAAATATGATCTAAGTAAACGCACCAGAACTTTTCAAGAAACTTGGCTAACCGATTTCAATGTTTACCAGTTTATATAATCAAATTGCTACGAGTAGCGGAGCCTCAGTCTGATGAGGTCCACATATTGGACTAGTTTAATTTGTTAAGATTACAATGTACTTTTTGAAGCACATGTTTTAATAACACTAGCTTCACAAGATTTAAAGTTTGCGAAAGTCTTTATATTGTTTATAATATACTGCTATAATGAATGTACCATTGAAATACAATTATAAACAAAACAAGCAAATTAACTCATTTTGATATATTCCACATTATTTAACATTAATCAATAAATGCGTTTATAATTTATATAAACAATAACAGACAAGTGTAGTTCAGCAACGGGCAAGTTAAATTTCCTAAATGGTTGTCCTTGGACAAGTATAGTTTTTTGAGATTTCGCCAACCCTGCCAATAATTATATAAGTTATATAATTGTGTAATATCTTTATTACCCAGTAAAGCCCATCCAAACCATCCAAAACAAACACAAAATGAATTGCATTTTTTTTGCAGAAAAAAAGTAATTATTAATATGCATACACATGAAGTAGAAGTTAACAGTGTAAAAAATAGAATAGAATTGCTAAAATTAATAGTTATTTTCTGTTATGTACTAATTTAAAATCATTAATATTATCATTATGCAAGTTGTGCTGTTGTATAATTGTGTAATATCTTCCATACCCAAGTAATGCCCATCCAACAGACAAAGAAAAACAATTTCTATTTTCATGAAAATTAGAAGGAATTATGAATATGTTTTCAAATGAATTAGAAGTTGACATTGTAACTAATAGTTAACAATTGTTAATAGATATGTTCTTTTAATATGTATAAAATCATTATTATTGTACAAGTTATACAATATTGCAATATCTTTATTACTCAGTATTGCCGACTATTGCCCAGTAAAACCCGGGTTTTCCCAGTATTACCCGCCCGGGCCGGTCAATACTATAAAACCCTGGTTTTATGCCAACCCTGGCTAGACGCGCTTCAGTCACTGACTAACCCGTGTGTGACGGTTGCAGGGGCTACTGTGTCTAGGAGTGCTATCAGTCCCTGACCTACCCGTACGTGAAGGTTGCACTTGCTGCTAGGAGCGCTTTCAGTCACTTACTAACCCGTATGTAAAGTTTGCACTGGCTGCTAAGAGTGCTTCATTCGCTGATTTACCCGTGAATGTTGCACAGGCTACTGTGTCTAGTAGTGCTTTCAGTTCCATAACGTGAAGGCTGCACAGGCTCCTAGGAGCGTGTTCAATCCCTAAGTTTCCCGTACGTGAAGCCTGCACAGGCTGCTAAGCGCTTTCAGTTTTTTACTTACCCGTACGTAACGGATGCACAGGACACTGTGTCTAGAAGTGCTTTTAGTTACTTACTCACCCGTACGTGAATGTTGCAAAGGCTTCTAGGAGCGCTTTCAGTCCCTTACTTACCTGTAGGTGAAAGCTGCACAAGCTACTGTGTATAGGAGTGCTTTCAGTTTCCGGATATATCCGTACATAAAAGTTGCACAGGCTACTGTGACTAGTATTGCTTTCAGTCCCTTACTTGCCAGTACATGAAGGTTTGCACAGCCTACTGTGTTAAGGAGCGCTTTCAATCCCTGACTAGCCCGTACTTGAAGGTTGCACAGGCTGATAGGAGCGTTTTCAGTTCCTACTATGTATTATGTTGTGTCCTGTATTAAGAGATGAGTCTAAAAGTGCTTTCATTCTCTGATTTACCCGCGAGATGACTGTACAGGCTGATGTGGACTGGAACACTTCCATTTCAATGCTTACCCGTGAGAAACGGCCGTACAGGTTGTTGTATCTTGGGCGCTTCAGCCCCTGTCTTACCTGAGAGTGACGACTGTACAGGCTGCTGTGTCCTGGAACGCTTTCAGTCTGTGATGTGGTTCGATCGATGCCTCCTTCTGCCATTTTCAATCGGCTGTGTGTGCATAATGGTATTCAAACATTTAATTACAATGAAAGACAAGAGAGCTGACATGTTAGCCCGAATACTCAATTTCGTAAGAGATAAAATATAGCCCTAACCCAATATATTATGTCATTTTGGTTATGTGTGAAAGGATCAAAATGTTCGCGAAATAGTCGATAGAGCCGTATTATTGCGTTCAATTCCTACACAATACAAAACGATTTCGCAATAAATACATGGAATCCCCAGTAGGTTTGTATTTTTGAATTTTAGGCGTGTCCAAACCTGATTATCGATACAAGAAATGCCAAATATTCATGCTTCATGATTGTCATTTAAAAATATAGATTTTTTGAACTAAAAAATAGTTATTCAAATTAATACAAAACACAGTTAAAAAGACAATGAAAAGTTACAGTCGTAATTAATACATGTACTTTTGAAAGTGGTGTCTGCACTTTCGATTTCAAATTCGTTCAATACTTAAACACACATTCTTGAGAGAGTTAATATTATCGAGATAAACATTTTACAGTATTGTGTCAAAGAAACGAAACTAAATTGTAATATATTTAAGAAACCATTTAAAAGTATGCGAATGTTTACTCATTACAATGAACCTACCATCAGTGTAATCACTCCATGAATGCGAGCTGTAGTAATGACTTATGTATACAATCTATTAATAGCGTGTGCCGTCACACTAAAAAATAATTTATTGACCGGAATGAAATAATCAACCTCGACTATCTCCGGAATGTTTTTTGTATTATTATTTTTTTATTATTCAATATAAGACATACATTGCATACATGCATAAGATCACAAGTTATATCATGTAGCAGCAATAATGTTCAAACATGTAATACAAGATATGCTAATATATAGTGTGTTTTTTTTTCAAAAAAATAAATAAAATCTACAGAATAGTTATGAATATGAATGAGTTGCATAAAGTTGGTAGAAAGCATTCTGGACTTGATATAAAAGTTTAATGTGTTGCCATTTTTGTTCAAATATATATATAGTTTATCATGTTAAGTTCAATTTCTTTTTCAATTTGGATCTTAAGTTTTATATAGTTTTATAAAACAGTTGAAAGTAGATATTTGTTTTTTTTTTTGTATCTAATGATGAATATAAAATATTTCATTAATATGATGATGTGGTTCACAGTGTTATTAATTTCTGGTATTTTAAAAAGTATTTACACCGGAACTGATATTTAAGAGAGACACTGTTAATTGAATTGTTGTTTCTCTAGGAATGTTGTTAACTGGTGGCATAGAATTTGAATACGTTTGCACTCCCAGAAAAGGTGTTCTATTGTTTCAATGTGTTCGCTGCATATATCACATGCATTTGTGTTGGATAGGTTGCGCTTAAAAAGATATAACTTGTAGCTATGATTCTATGGACATATTTATATTGAAATTTCTCAGTGTGCTATATATAGTTGTTTTATATGGCATGATAAATATTTATTTTCAATTAAATTCTTGTTCTCGAAGAAGGCTTTGCCATTTATTTTGAATCTTGGAGTTTTCTGATGGGTGTTTAATTTGTAGTTTGTAAAATGTTTTGTTTATTTTGTTTTGTTTTGCAAGTATGATTTCCGTGAATGATGTTTGAGTACATGGTGTGTTATTTGTATTAATTGTAGATTTAATATGTATGGTTATGCTTTTAATTAATGTGTAATACATTAGGAAATTGCTTGAAGGTATTCCGTATATATAACATATATTCTCAAAAGAATAGAAGTCCTTTTTTCTGTAATCGTACAATTGGTCGACATATTTAATGTTTTGTTCAAAAGTGTTTGTATAAAAAGTCTTATTGTTTAAAGTTATGTCTTTATTGTTCCATAAAATAGTTTTACTTGTGATTTGGGTTTCTAGGTTATGAGTAACATTAGTCCATGCCGATAAAACACTAGATAGAAATATGTTTTTGTTTGCAATTTCATGCAAAATGGTATTGTTGATGTTACATTCAAAAAGTAAGGAGTGACCATATTTTTTATAGGATTTTCTAGTAGAATTATTTCCATTTACTCGTATTCGTATTATCTAGGTAACTTTTAACCCAGCTGCATTTGATTGCATTCAAGAATGAGTCGATGTCTGTTAATTGGATACCTCCATTTTCTACAGATTGAATTTACTGAGTTCGTTTATTTTATCAGGCTTACCGTCCCATATGAAATTAAAAATTGCTGATTTTATATCGTTAATAATATCATTTGGTGGATATGGGAGAGCTGTTAGTGTATAAATTAATTTAGGTAGTGCAATTTTTTTAACACTGTGTTTTTTCCGATAAGTGTAAGCTAACGGTGTTGCCATGATTTTAAACATTTTTTTAATTTTTGTAGTTTAGGCAATATGTTTGTAAGAATAGTTTCATTTTTATTGTTTGTAAAGGTTATTCCTAACGTTGTTGCTTCTTCTGATATCCAGATGAATTTCATTTCTTTTTTAAGCTGCATATTACTTTGTTTAAATTTACCTTCTCTTAGCACAGTACATTTACTTTTGTTTGATTTAAGACCCGATGCCATTCCAAAAAGGGTTAGCGATTCTATAAGATTATTGAAGGAGTCACTACTGTCGTTTAAAAAATAAGTTGCATCGTCAGCAAATAGGGACTGTTTAATTTCTTCTTCGGGTTCTATCGATATTCCCTTTATATGTTCATTTGATTGTATATAGTGTGATAGATATTCGATGCATATAATAAGTTTCGAGGATGAAAGTGGACATCCTTGTCTTACCCCTAGTTCGATGTTAAAACTGTTTGAGAAAAAGCCATTTTTAATAATTATACTGTTAATATCGGCTTTCAATTCCTATACAAAACAAGACGATTTCGCAATAAATACATGGAATCCCAGTCAGGTTGGTATATTGGGATCTGAGGCGTGTCCGGACATGATTATCGAAACAGTTTATAAACAAATTTAATGATCATGATTGCGATTTAAATTCTAGATTTTCGGAATGGAAATATATATCAAAACAAAACACAAATGAGCAGACATTGGAAAGTTACAGTCGTAATTAAATTCATTCACTTTTGAAAGTGTGTCTGCACTTTCGATTTGAAAATCGTTTAATAAAAATAATTTTCTTGTTAGAGTAAATAATTCCGATAAACAAGTTTTATTATTGTGTTATAGAAAACAAACTTTAAGTTAATATTAACCAATTTGAGTAAACTCTGCGAAGATTCAATTATTACAAAGGAACTTACCTTTAGGGTAATCACTCGACAAACTGCGAGCATAACTACTCAGTAATTCTTAATCTAATCTCTATTAATAGCGCTCGCGTCACACTATAAAACACTACACTATAAATCGTGATATATCGACTATCTTCGGAATTTTCTTGTAATCGAGACTGTAATGTGTATTTAATCAACGTGTAAAATTAAATAGTTCGGTTGACAAGAAATTAAATGGATTTTATACTATACTGCATTTTCGTGTGATCATGAATCCAATGATTTTAAAGGGGCGTTTTCACAGACGTTGGCATGTATTGAAGTGTGTCATTTAATGCTTTATATTTATAAATGTAAACATTGTGTCTAACAGCTCTAAAAAATTAAGTTTAAGAAAGAAAGAAAAGTAACCCTCAACTTGGCTTGAACCACTGACCCATGGGAGAAAAGGCTTTCGCTTAAACTACTCGGCCATCCGTGCTAATACAATGAGATTTGTTCTTTTTACTTTATATAAGCAATCCTCGCAGTATCACAAAATATAAACGACATCAACAGAACTCTCCAAATTATTCATTCGTTTCGCGTTTAACGCTTTGTATTTTTCAGGTTTTTAAATCGTCAAAGATGCATATAATGGATTGTCTAGAGCATGGTAAATGTTTAGTATCACTGTTTCCTGACAAATATCATAACTTCAAAGAAAATTTGCGAGTCTGAAAAAAAAATTGTTTGGCCAACTAACAAAAACGTTTAAATGTCTGATATGTGACTTCGAACTTGAACGTGCATTGTAAAATGTATTTCGCGGTGAAGAGGACATACGAAAATCCAGGAAAATAAGTGATATGTTGTCTTGTTTTATATCAATACGAACATAAGAAAGGCATTTGTCACCATTTATCCTCCTTGATCCTTAAAATGTTTAGCGAAACGAGGTCGATTCTCCAAGTACCAGTTTAGAGTTTTAAGAGCAGTTATGCGACACTGGGCTCGCGACTTAAACATAATTAAACTGTGCTTTGGGAAATAGGGACTTAATTCTTGCACGTAAAAAAGTGTCGTTCATGATTAGCCTGTGCAATCAAATCACGGACAAAAATTTTACACTTGTATATATTTTTTTACTTAAAAGGAAATCTCTTCTATACGAAATTCCTTTACTATGTTTTAAACATAGCATTTTAAACAGACAAAAAATGTCATATTCATGTAAAAAATCATTAAAATAAGATAATATGTAGTTTTCGATACAAAGCCTAACCACAACATTAAAAGAAACGTCCTGAATTAAGACATTAAACGCTGTCTGCAACTCCAAACCTAAATGAGTCGAAGAGAATGTGACCGATCTGTTCGGGGATAATTTTACCAATCTGTCCATATACAATATGACCGATCTGTCCGGGGATAATGTGTCGATCTGTTCTGAGAGTATTTGACAGATCTGTCCTGAGTGAATGTGACCGATCTGTCCTATGAGAATGTAACCAATACGTCCTGATAATATGGGAAAAATCTGTTATGAGAGAATATGACCATATAATCCAGAGAGAATGTGACCGATCTCTCCGGAGAAAATCTGATCGATCTGTCTTGCGAGAATTTGACCGATCGGTTCACACAAAATGTGACCGATATGTCTAGAGAGAATGAGACCGATATATCCTTGGGGAATGTTACCGATCTATCGTAGGGGAATGTAACCGATCTATCCTGAGAGGAAGTGGACAGATCTATCCTGAGAGAATGTGACCGATCTGTTCGTAGAGTTTGTTACCGATCTGTCCTGAGATAATGTGGCCTACATGAAGGTCAGAAATGTTGTTGCTACGAGTGCTTGCAGGTAACTAGCTCATGCCACAGACTAAGGACTACTCG